>NC_064860.1:71116927-71239427 GCF_024139225.1 Suncus etruscus
AGTTGGAATTTTGTAGGATTCTAAGCAGTTTGGGATAAATTTCTCCAACACATATGGTGGGAATGCAAATTGATTTAGTAACTTTAGAAAACAGTATAAAGTCTCTTAAAAACTCAAACAGAACTACCAAATAACAAGCAAAATAAAGACAGTAGCTTAAAATTACATATTCAATCTTATATTTATTTAGTGCAGGATTATTTAAGAGTCAATATTGAGAAAATAAATAGTACCATCAATATCTTGATGGATAAAAAAATGCACTATATATGCAGTGGAATAGTATTCAGCCATAAACAGGAGATTTTGTCATTTGCAATAAGTGAACTAAGTGAAATAAAATAAGATAGTGAAATACAAATAACACATGTGATCTCTCTATATGTGAAATCCTAAGATAAACTAAAAACCACAGAGATATAAGGAATATTGATACTTATCACATGTTGGAAGTAGAGACTTTCAAATGGGTGAAAGATAAAAGAGACAAATGTAAAATAAAAAAGGTTTTAACTTGAATTAACAACATAACTCATTATAAATTTCTCAAGTAAAATAAATAATTGGTGATGAACTTGAAACCCAGAGGAATTCTTGGCTTGAAGGAATAAATGACTGAGTTTAAATACACCTGAAACATTTTAGACTCCTAGTAGATATAGTAGCAAATAGATAAATCTAAATTTACACTGGGAATCTTCAAGTCACTACTTAATGAACTTATGCTGAATGCTTTACATTAATTATCTAATTAAGCAAACTGTATGCTATATTTTATATAATGACAGTTTAGGGGTCAAAGCAATAGTACTCCAGGTAGGGTACTTGTCTTGCATGCATACAACCTGGATTCTATCCCTGACAACTCCATTTGCCCCCAAATACTACTAGAGTGATCATTACATATATAGCTATAAGCTTTGAGCACCAGTGATCCAAAAAGAGCAACAGCAAAAACAAAACATAGCTTTAAAAAGACATTTTTAAAAAAGCAAGTACCTGAGAGAGACCAGAATAATAGCACCATGCATAGGGCATTTTCCTTGCATGTGACTAACCCAAGGTATCCCATAAGGTCCCCCAGCCTGTCAGGAGTTGTTTATGAGTATAAAACAAGGAGAAATTCCTGAGTGAACATTGGGTGTGGATCCTAATGCCCCCCAAAGAAAAGCAAATACAATAAATTTAGCTATAACCAATTTAATTGACTTACTAATTCAAATATATACTTAGTACTTATTAGTCAAGTATTCTGATATGTTTTATTGTTATAAATATTTAGAATAAACAGAAATTTATGAAAAGTAACTGTTATGCAATTTAAAATATATGGGAAAAAGCAAGGGAAAACTGGTAAGAGTAAAAAAATAACCTGATTAAAATAATTTATATGGGAACAGGAAAGCTATATTTTGTTACAAATGCATGCATTCATTGCCTGTCGATTCAATTTCTGGCACCATATATGTTCCTTCAGTTACTGCCAGGAGTGATCCCTGAACACAGAGCCAAGAGTTTACTCCTGAGCATAGACCAAAGGTAAGACTTGGGCACTGTCTAGTGGAACCTCTGCTCATTAAATAATTATTAAATAAATAAACAATTAAAATTTAGTGTCAAAATAAAAGAATATATAACAAAGAATATATAATCAAAGAGTATTCTTGTAATACAGTGAGTATAATTTTTGAATAAAATTTTTTCAACAATTGTAGATGTTAAAGTAATTACCTGTATATATGCTGTGTGTGATGTAGTCAAAACCAAATTATATACAATTAGACTGGCAGCAGGGTGCCAAATAGACTGGAATCCTAAGCAATACATAATTGAAAAATTAACCCATGCTCTGTATAATATTGTATGTAGAACAAGTCAGAAAAGGGAGGGAGACTAGGGTAGAAGGATTATTTTTGAAAATTTAAAGATTATATTGCTGAGATTCTTGGTGAGCATTTATTTTTGCAAACACTTAGAACACAGTTATTTCTTCTATTTTAACTTATTTTATTATGTAACTTAGTTTATAAACTAACTGTGGTCCGGACACTATTTTTTTGTGGTCTGGGTTATTCTTTGCTGGATAACAGTAGCAACCTCTCAAATTGTAACAATCAAATATGTCTCCAGATATTGCTGAAACTTACTGTGGAAGTAAAAGGGAATGTTACTTGGTTGAGAATCCTGCTTAGCAATAAACATCCTATAATACACTCATGTATATATTGATCATATATAATATATGCAGTATATATAATATATATAAATATATATTATATAAGATATTTACCATATTTTCTGGTGTATAAGATGACTTTTGAAACAAAAGTCAACTGAAAATATCCCGAAAATGTTTCAATACGCCGCTAAACGAAAATTGTCTGAATATTGCCACAAAACGAATTTTCCAACTCGATCCTGTACCAATCACTGCCAGGCTGCTCGGACCGCCTCTCTAACTCAGCCAATCCAAGCAGGTTTTTTATGCATGCAAATTAGACAATGTTCTGGACCCGAATCTACACTGTAAAAAGCCTGTTCAGATTGGCCAGAGTCAGGGAGGATGTCTATTACACTATTACCTTTGGACCTTTGCTTGTTGTGATTGGCTCACTGTGGAAGATACAGTTGCAGCACAGGAATATTCTGTCTTATACAGCAAATATAGGCCTAAACCTATGTTTTAACTGTAAAATTAGGGGGTCGTCTTATACGTCTGGTCCTCTTATATGCCAGAAAATACGGTATATATCATGTCAGCACTGAGAAAGTGTATAACTTATGTTCATAATAATAATGTTGACCAAACCCTGTCAAATATTTAGTGACATATATAAACAAAAATACCTAATATTTTTTGCCACATCTGGTGACACTCAGGTGTTATTCCTGGCTATGCTCTCAGAAATCTCCCCCTGGCTTGGGGGACCATACAGGACCCTGGGGGATCAAACTATGATCTGTACTAGGTTAGTGCTTGCAAGGCAAACACCCTACTACCTGTGCCACCACTCCAGCCCCCCCAAAAATACTTATTGTTATATTTTATATTTTCTGTACCAGATGAAATTTGACTGATTTTGACTGATTTTCAAGCTTATCTCCAAAGTACCAGATCAAGTTCAAGAATGTCCTATGAATATAATACAGGACAGATTACAAGGGATAATTAAGTGCATAGATGAAATGCTTTCTTGGTAGTAAATTCAGGAGCTTAAAAATGACAGTAGAAGTATATATTTATAATTTAAGCTCTGATTTTATTAAATTTTCGATGCCTTGTACATAAAAACAAATATATATAGACAAGGAAGTGAAGAACAGAGAACTCATTCCGCTACCATGCATCTTCACAAAAAGTGTGGCAGAAAAGATTTGGAATAAAATTCACCACATTCACAACTTACTCAAATGACATACAACATATCAACTATGTATTTAACCTGAGTGTCTACTCCGTAGTCTCATGTAACTGGGCTTATTTTAAGTAGTTTTAGTAGTTTGTGCATATGCATAGATATGAATATATTCTTACATATAATATATCAATAGATTATAATATATAATATATTTCAATATATTTTATATATTTTCATATGAGAACTCTTAGGTACCCAGTTTAGTGCTAGCCACATAAAATATTTAAAGAATAAATAAAGGAGTTGGGCCAATGTAACTGCTTCGGGAAAAAATGCTTTGAATTCTTCACAGATCATTGAAAATTCTACACCAGAACTTGGATTGAATATATAAATGACAAAATGGGTGCAGAACAAGATAATCGAGGAGAAGAATGAAGCATGAAACTCTTTATATTGTCAGTCAAAGTCTACTTGCCACAGAAATATAGACAAAACTTAAAAAAAATACCACCCTGAAACTTGTAACCAAAAATCAGGATAATAGAAAAGGGATTTTAAAAATTGTAAAGGGTCAGTCTATCCAAGAAAGTAATAATCTCATTACATAGCGGAAAACTTCAATACAGACATGATTCATCAGATTGGTCATAACAGCAGACACAATGAAGAAACTGAATAATTCACCTGCACTGATGGAGAAGGACCCATGCTTGGAAAGAGAACTACCACATCATAGTTACTTTAATATCCCTAATGAAGACTTCAGAATGACAAATGTTAAATGTTCTCATTGAGATTAAGAAATCAATGAAAGAGAACTTTAATTGTAGAATATTCTTCAAATTATTCTGTTATTAGTTCTGTGCTTGTCATCTCACCTGGATATTCCAGGTGAATGCGATTGAGTGAGAAATAAAAGAGCTTGTGAGGGGGCGATTGAGAGTTTTTTTTTTGCCAGAACTGGGTCGGATGGCTGATTGAGCTGGCGTCAGACTGTCAAGAAACTCTTTGCCAAACCTTTGGTCCCCCAACTTCTTTGTCTGAAGTGAATTATTTGTGGCTGATTTGTTGCCGGGGTCTCCTCCAGGAGGACGATGGAAGAATGAGGTTTGATCTTTCTTTCTGGGAGTTACTTTTGGACTCGCAGACCACCAGCAAGGGGTTCGGCCTCCCCCCACATTACTAAGGCAAAAATAAGAAAATCAAAACAGAAATTGCACCCCAATTAACATAAAAAATGAAGAGTTCATGCTAGAACCACGTAGAAATGATTTTGTCAACTACAACTAAGCAGAACATTTCCAAGCACCATAAACATACCTTTGGGGGGGGTTGGAGAGATAGCATGGAGGTAGGGCGTTTGCCTTGCATGAAGGATGGTGGTTCGAATCCTGGCATTGCATATTGTTCCCCGAGCCTTCCAGGAGCGATTTCTGAATGCAGAGCTAGGAGTAACCTCTGAGTTCTGCTGGGTGTGACCCAAAAACAAAAAAACAGACAAAAAAAAATGGGTTTGATAATGAGCATGTTCTGAGTCTGTAATTGCTACCATGACAGTATGCTTCAAGGGTCAAGAAACCTAGTATCTCTTAGGCCAAGGAAATTCCTTTTCTAATTTTTCCAATACTTACTGTGCCTATGCAAGAAGAAAGAAAGAGAAAGAAAGAGAGAAAGAAAGAAAGAAAGAAAGAAAGAAAGAAAGAAAGAAAGAAAGAAAGAAAGAAAGAAAGAAAGAAAGAAAGAAAGAAAGAAAGAAAGAAAGAAAGAAAGAAAGAAAGAAAGAAAGAAAGAAAAGAAGGAAGAAAGGAAGGAAGAAGGAAAGAAGGAAGAAGAAGAAAGCAAGGAAGGAAGGAAGGAAGGAAGGAAGGAAGGAAGGAAGGAAGGAAGGAAGGAAGGAAGGAAGGAAGGAAGGAAGAAAATAAGGAAGGAAAGAAAAAAGAAAAAAGAAAGAAAAAGAAAAAGAAAGAAAAGAAAGAAAGAAAAAAGGCGTTCAGTAACAGAATGACAAAATTTAAAGACTGAATCTGTGAAACTGGAGATATAGTAGCATGAAAGATCTTTGGAATAGCATCAAGATATAATACTTGTAAGGTAGCAATTCCAGATGAAGCAGAAAAACAAAGGAGTAGAATTTCTATTTGAAAAACACTTCCCCTAAAATAACACTTTAGGCTGAGGAAGGAAATTGACACCCAGATCCCAGAAGCTCAAAGTGACAAACCAACCCTATGGAATGAAGTGGAGCCACTGTACTATTTCTCCAGTCTCAATTCACTTTCCCTTTGAAAATATTTGTTAAAGAAGATAAAAAAAATCACAATAATATATGATTATGTATTATAGAGGCAAATAGATAAACTTGGAAAAGAGACTAAGACAGAATCAGAGTAACAAAGTAAAAAATGTCATGCTACATCTGTTTCACTATTCATCACTAGGACCACAATTTGTAAAATTCACTTGAGCTATAAGTTATTTTAAAAAAAAGACTTTGCCTTTCATTAAATCTTGTATCACCATGCTTATTTTTTATCCATGATCTATAATCTTCACAATAGCTTTAAGGAAAGTAGTATATGTTCTAGCCTGTTTATATAGAAATGTAATTTTAAATAAGAAATAAATCTAAACAAAATAAAATTATGTATCTCCCCAAGTCCAAAAGGCAGTTCAAAAAGTGTCTAAGTTGTTTGTCTCCAAAGTGTAATTATCTTTTAATACTTTGATTCCTTTCCCTGTACTGTAATTCACATTTTACTTAAAATTGCTTTATATCTAATCATTCTTTCTACATATGCCTTAGAGATCAGGTTTTACCATTCTAAATGTTCTGTTGCCTGTCATTGATCTGATTAAATTGAACCCTAAAAGTATACTGTGCCTTTGCTAGGCACCAAATCAAATCCAAATAGATGCACAGCTTCTATACGTTCAGCTATGCTTTTTCATGAACTCTAATGTGAACATCTCTTTAATAGCATTATTCCAAATCATTATTTGGAAGACCTCCAATGAGGAGAGTGACTTAGAAACAGCGCACATGTAATTTATTTCCTATTAAAAAGCACATTTCTTCCCAATCTCAACTTCTCTTCTGTAATCTTTGTTACATCTTCATTTCCCTCATGTCTCAGATAATAAATGTCTTGTTTTACCTTTAACGTTTGTTCCCTTCACATATCTGATTATTTTGGTTATAAAATTCAAAAGCAAAAGATCACTCATATTTTTCAGATGAAAACTATCATATATTTTATGAATAACTTGAGTTATTACAAGTTAGAAACACTACTCTTCACAAAATTTTATCACATTAAATGCAGTTTCTCATCTTTCTGAAAATAATTTTAATAAACATTCTTAACACTAGTAATGATTTTGCTCCTATTTATTTGCTCATCTTTACAAAATCACAAAAATTCTATAATTTAAAGAACCTAAGAGTAAAAGTAAAAAATTAGCACTAAAAAAAGTAAGTAGCTTGAAAAATTTCAAAAGGATAATTTCTGTCTGCTGAGAAAAAACGACACTATGAGAAAATGTTTGAAAGATAAATTTAAAAGGGAAATGTGCTTAAATTACATTTAGAAAAAATAGCCTGTTTGAAATGTGAGTGAAAGGCATTTCACTGAAGAGAAAATATAAATGATCAATATACATATGAAAAGAGAACTAACTTATTTAGAAATCAATAAACTGCTAATTAAAATTAATAAAATGTTATTTACTCAAGTACACATTTCAAACATCAAATGTGATAATACTTAATAGTTGGAAATGACATAAGACAAGAAAAACCTATCTACTTATACTAGTAGTATAAAATGTCCATTATAATAAAAGTAAATTAATAAGAAAAATGTATTAAGAACCAAGATGTAAGAACAAAGTATTGTACAATGGGAACATTGATTAAAAGACTATTAACCTGGGTGGAGTGGTGGCGCAAGCAGTAGAGCATTTGCCTTGCACAGACTAACCTAGGATGGACCATTGTTCAATACCCCTGAGTCCCATATTATCCCCCAACCTAGGAGTGATTTTTCAGTGCATAACCAGGAGTAAACCCTGAGCATCACTGGGTGTGGCCCCAAAACAACAACAACAACAACAACAACAAAGTATTAACCAAGGGAAAATAGCATTAATTGATGATTTCCAAACTGCAGCATATCAGTATATCTTCAGGTACATGATAAAAATTGAAATCTTTGGCTATATATTCTGTAAAAATAGATATAATTCAGAAACTATGGATGAAAAAATAAAATGATTGGAAGAGCAAAAAAAAAAAAAAGAGAGAGAAAGTTAAACTATGTATGATGTTTTTACAATGTACCATTGAGGAAAATAAAAGAAGCTGAATCAACAGAGTTCACTGGGTTTTAAAAATTCTTTTGCCAACTTACAGTGCTGACTTGGGTGGCTTTTGAATGAAAGGTGTTGGAATTATTGCATCCTAAAGTGCTCTGACAAGAGGTTAGTTTAAGTAGAGGGGCTCAAATAAAAATCTAAAAGTTTTGACCCATTTATATATTTGTGCAGGGATCAAGTAGAGTTATGGTGGGTGGGCTAGGGCACATTTATCTTCCGTGCTCTATTCTCATCTATAAATCAATGACAGTAGATTTGGGTAACATTAGCCAAAGCACTTTATAAATTTTATGCTGAAATTTAACAGGCCAAATGCTAATAACAGTGAAGTGTTCAGTTCTTTCAGGCAAAATCAAAACAGATCGAGTTGAGAAACATATATAAAGAGCACAGGCTACAGAGAAAGTGTCAAAGAGAGGAAGTGGAGATATAGTTATTATGCCCAATTAAATTATAGTGATATTAGCAGTCTATTCATATTTAGACACTTTTTAGGAAACTCATGCATATTTAATGCATGAGTAACAGTCAAGTGGGCATGTACAGCTGAGGAACTACAGTGGATATAAAACTGGATATACAAAAAAAATGCTGCAGTTACTATTTGGTCTCTTTATTTTCTTTGTTTTGTCTTGTTGCCATTCATATGATCCTCAGGAGTTATTTCTTGATTTGCCCTCAGGGATTACTTTTGGTGTTGCTCTGGAAACCATGTGGGATGTTGTGGATGGGATCCTTGTCAGCAGTTTGCAAGGCAAACATGCCACCTGCTATACTGTCACTCTAGCATCAAAAATGCCAGAGATATATTAAGGGGCATAAAATGATTTAGGTTCAGAGGAACCAATTGCATGCCACCACTAATCAAGAAGCTAACAAGAGGACCTGAGATCAGTACAAATGTATTTGTTAGGTTCTGCCTTTGCCGAATCAAAGCCAAAAGAAAATTCTTAGGTGTCTTCTCCCTAAGAGTGCCTTTCATAGCATCTTCCAATCAATCTGTTGTAGCCTTCTAAAGAGACTTAATCTTTATTTTGAGGGACGGCACAGAGTCACAAAAACTTACTTTTATTTTGTTTGGGGGCCACACCCAGTGACACTCAGGGGATACACCTGGCTCTGCACTCAGAAATAACTATTGGCAGGCTCGAGAGACCATATGGCATATATGGGGGATTGAACCCAGGTCCTTCCCAAGTCAGCAGTGGGCAACGCAAAAGCCATACCGCTGTGCTATTGTTTCAGCCCCAGCATCATAAAAACTTTATTAATCTATTACACTCTATATGCATAAAATGAAATCATACACAAAACAGTTTTTCTGAAATACAATATAAAGCAGCACCCTTTTCAAAGCACTACATTTAGTGAACAGAAAATGAAATCTTTTTTAGATTGGTTTAAACGCCCTTTCAGATTTTTTTAGTCCCTGAATACTAGAGGGCAAGAATATATGACTGATGACTCCTTATTTTGTAGACTAACACCAACTGATTTTTTACAATACCTGCATACAGGAAAAAAAGCTTAGTCATATTTACTTTCTCATTATTTACTTTCAGGTAAAATGAAAGTAAGTGGTACTATTTTAATCTCTAATATTATATACATATATCCATATGTATGTGTATATCAGAATATCATCTGGGTATACATATTAACACTAGTGGTCAAATTTCAAGTAAGAAAACTTTTATCTTTTGTTTTTTGGCCACTCCTGGCTAAGTTCATAGGTTACCTCTGGCTCTGCACCCAGAAATTACTTTTGGCAGTGCACCAGGGAATGTATAGGACAATGGTATTAAACCTAGGTCAGCAATGCAATGTAAGAGTTCTATCCACCTTGCAAATAAGAAAAATGTCTTTTTTTTTTTTTTTGCTTTTTTTTGGGCCACACTTGGCAGTGCTCAGGGTTATTCCTGGCTATCTGCTCAGAAATAGTTCCTGGCAGGTACGGGGGACCATATGGGACACCAGAATTCAAAGCAACCACCTTAGGTCCTGGGTCAGCTGCTTGCAAGGCAAACACTGCTGTGCTATCTCTTCGGCCCCTCAAATAAGAAAAAATGCAATATCTTAGCCTTTGAAAAAAAAATACTAACTTTGATAAAATTCCCATGAAATAGAGCCAGAGATAGATTGACTTGTCTCATAAAATAAATAAATAAATAAATAAATAAATAAATAATAGATAAAAATAAAAAATAAAAGACTGTATTGTCAGGGCATACCTAAGCTTTTAGGGGGGCTCAGCCCACCATATGTATCCTCAGATTTTCCTGGTGGGTAGAACTAATTTAGCCCCCATAGGGTTCCTCAAAAGGCCCGCTGTGGACGCCTTTTTCCCCTGCGTGGACAGTTGATGAATTTGCCTAACAGTACATTTTCAGCTAATATTTGACTATCTTTCCTTTGTTTATATCAGGCAAAATATTAGCCTCTATCAAATAATTTGGCTCAGAAATTGCAGCACCAAAGTTTATTTGAGTACCCCTTTTTCTGGATATAGTCAGCCCTAAAAGCAAAGACGATTTTTCTCTTTGCAACTGCAGTTTCTGGTAATCAAGGGCGTAACCAGAATGCAGATCTCGACTACTGGCCCTCCTTTAGAAATAGGGAAGCTCATTTATGGGGATTTGGTTCCTCTCTTCACTTAACCTCTAAAACAATAGAGTCCAGCCTAGTAAAATTAAGTTTTAGAAATAGGGAAGCTCATACTTGGGCATTTGGTTCCTCCCTTCACTTAACCTCTAGAACTATAGAGTCCAGCCTAGAAAGATCAAGTTTCTAGATCAAGTTTCTACTTCCTCCTAATCCTGATTTTGCATTTAAAGTAAGCTTGCAAGGAGTTACTTTGAGTTGTGACCTTCTCTTTTGTAATTTACAATTTTTACAGTCACACCCATAGCTTATGTATTGTTATTGTTGTACTAGGCTTTATGATTACAATTATTCTTCGCCTTTGGCTAATTTTACCCCTATAAATTGCCCTGCCCAAAAATTAAACTTGTCACAAGCTCGTCAGACGTGGCTCCTTATACTTCGTGTGTGGTATTCATTTCTGTAATATTATTCCGTTAGTCCGCTTGTGCTCCCGCTTTCCTCTCATGTAGTGCTATGACCCACGAGAGTTGCTGAGACGCAGGACGTCCACAGCAGAAAACGTTTTTAAAAAAGAAAATAATTAAAAGAATTTTGTTTTAATTTAGCTTTGAACAGAACAATGATGAGAAGAAGCTCAATCCTCCTTGCTCTGAAACTTGAGAACCAGCCTCATAAATAATTGGTCCTGCATGAAGAGAACTTATGTCAAGTGAACTCATCAAGGTGCTTCAGGAGTCCAGTTTATTGTTCAGGAAGAAACAGCGATGAGCTAATGAGGAAACATTCAATGCGATCGGTCAGAATCCTGTTTGCAGGAACTTGAACTTGACTCAGTGTGTTCCTGACAGTATTTGAAATTATAAGCCATATTTTCTTTTAACTTTTGCAATGTAATGAGACAGTGGAGTATATTAAGAAGCAGAGGTATTGAGTGAAATATATGTATATGTCATTTCTTGTTATTGAAGTTGCATATGACATGAGCATAGAATTTCTGTTAATTATGCCATGGAATTCAGTGAATGTTCCGTAATTTGTTTTGAATGAATGAAAGCACTGTATTCTTAGAAACACAAATAACAAAAATTCTTTTGACTCTATTTTAATTACTACCTCCATATATTCAATTATTATTCTGAAATGATGAAAAAAATTTAAACAACTAGTAAGTTTTATTTTTGATTCCTCTTTACTCATTAAAAAACGTGTTGCCACAACATGAATGAGTCAAAAAATAAAAATAGCTAGATTCATTTTGCACATTTCTTTTCTTTTTTATTTAACCAACTTTATTACATACATGATTGTGTTTGGGTTTCAGTCATGTAAAGAACACCACCCATTACCAGTGCAACATTCCCATCACCAATGTCCCAAATCTCCCTCCTCTCCACTCAACCCCTGCCTGTACTTTAGACAGGCTTTCTATTTCCCTCGTACATTCTCATTATTAGGATAGTTCAAAACATAGTTTTAGTATAAAATATTACATGGATTAGTTATAAAACAAATTTGATAAAGTTATTGATTTTGTATATGTTTTAAATAGTACTCCAATCCTAACTTCATTGCAATATATAAAATGCATGATGGAAATTAATGACAACAGTTTAAATTGTTTTTTTTTTTTTTACAACTTTTTTTTTTTTTGGTTTTTGGGTCACACCCGGCAGTGCTCAGGGATTACTCCTGGCTGTCTGCTCAGAAATAGCTCCTGGCAGGCACGGGGGACCATATGGGACACCGGGATTCGAACCAACCACCTTTGGTCCTGGATCGGCTGCTTGCAAGGCAAACACCGCTGTGCTATCTCTCCGGGCCCAGTTTAAATTGTTAATTTTTATTTTCAAATAAAATTTTTGCTAAGTTGTTAGAAATAAATGTTGAAAGTTCTTAGAAGCATAAAATAACTTGCAATGAATATGATATATTTGTTAACTTGATTTATAGTGATGATTAACTTCCAAGATATATACAAATTTTGTCATGTACATAAAAGTTCACATATATTAATTGTATATCAATATTTAAATATCAGAGAAACAAAAAGGACTAGAAAAAAATCAAGACAGGACCATGAAAAATTAAAAGTCACTAAAGGAGTTCTCTTAAAAGTTTTTAACTTAGAAATTAAATGGCTTACTTTAATGATCTTTTTTTCTGATTTTTGTCCAAATTCACGTGCATTTTTTTATGGGCCCTGCAAATTTTTACTGATCATGGCTCACACCATTTTTTTGGTGGAAGACACAGATATATGTAATTTACTGCAGCATTTCTTCAAATTCACAGTAGCTAAAGAGAAAATCTGTGGCAGTTGACAAATGTAACATTGTCCACTTAAGTTTATTCCTTTTTCATATCACGAATCATATTTCTCCCCAAGGTGGCTAGTCACATTTTCTGTGAAATCCTAGAAGGATTGGTAAAAAAGCCAAAGCCCTGAGGTAGTTCATTTAGAATTTTTAACGAGTATGATTCTACTTTCCTGCCATCTCTCATTTTCGATTGGCCTCCCCTTCAGATAAGAATTCTTG
Organism: Suncus etruscus; assembly: GCF_024139225.1. NCBI lineage: Eukaryota > Metazoa > Chordata > Mammalia > Eulipotyphla > Soricidae > Suncus > Suncus etruscus. The sequence goes on from NC_064860.1 coordinate 71,129,805, forward strand.
CTTGCATGGCTAGCCCAAGTTAATTCAGATCTCTATTTTGCAGCAGAAGAATAAGAATTTTAATATCCTATGCATATCTTGAGAGCTGCATTAAAAGTGGCAGTTAGAGGGAAGAAAAAATAGCCCAATTTAAGCCTGCAGATTTAGTAGACCTGAACAACACAGACATGGGCCAGGATTCCATTTTATCACCTGAACCTATGCATCCCTTTTCCCTTATGTATGCCATATCGTTGTACATCTGACTTTGATGCAAATTTTGAATTTATATCGTATGTGGAATGCCTATATCTATATTTTTATTTACAGAAGGTTTGCATGAATAAATAGAAACATGTCACCTCAGACAACTGGGGAATAATTACTATACATACAGACAATGGTGTCAGGGCTCTTGGACTCAAGGTTAACCGACAAGCTCTCAAATAACTCATTAAAAAGTCTGAAAACTGGATTGAATTTGAAATCTCTGGAATTTAGAAACCTATACCTTCATATATAAGGTAGTTGACCCAAACTTGTTTATATTCCATTATTATACACACTAACATATATTCTTGTAAGCTGGCTGGCCATTTTGTCTCTAAAATAGTACATATAAAACTACATCATATTAGTAAAATTGTAATTGCAAATATCAACAGGGAGATGCTGAAGAGATAATACAGACGAGAAAGCATATGTCTTGCATAATTTAGGCTTGATCCCTGACACAAAATGGCCTCTGGCTCTTAATTCTTCAATCCCCCAGGCACTACCAAATGGCTCTGGCCGTGGCTGTTAGTGCAGCAACAATTTTTGAACACCATTATCATTCATTTTTTTTCAAAATAGAAATAAATAAATTAAATTGAAATATAAAATTGGTTTTTTGTGAACATACTTTCTAATACTTGGGGCATGTTATACTAAAATAACTTAATAATAAATTACCTGATAACTATTTTATCAGGTACTGCAGCTTAATAAATTATCATGTGTTTTTTTTTTTTTTTTTTTTTTGGTTTTTGGGTCACACCCGGCAGTGCTCAGGGGTTATTCCTGGCTCCAGGCTCAGAAATTGCTCCTGGCAGGCACGGGGGACCATATGGGGCGCCGGGATTCGAACCGATGACCTCCTGCATGAAAGGCAAACGCCTTACCTCCATGCTATCTCTCCGGCCCCGTGTTTTTTTTTTCATGTTAAAATTTTTCACTACATCATCTTGGATGACATTCAGAAATTAAGAGCCATTGGGACAGTTATAGTTAGTTTATTCATAATTATTATCACCAGTTGACATTTTCCATACTTTGCATTAAAGATCAAAACTATTGGCCAGTATCTCCTGCTTTAAGTTTCAATTTACAGAGACTCTCAGTGTCACATCTTTCCCTTTTTTTATTTGTATGTCATTTACTTTACCATAAATATAGGCTCGTTCTGTAAAACAGAGTCAGTTGTTTGGTATTCTAACTATATAATTCAATATATAATGCCAATTTTTTGGCACAGTATTACCTCCATGCTTCTCCAAAGAATTCCTGGCTCTTCTATTCCATTGAAAACTCACGTTTTGTCTTCCCAGCCCCACTTTCCAAATTTATTTAAAAAAAATTAGAACTAGTCTTTCTTTGCTGGATTTGTCAGAATATTTAATCTTGTTTGAGAGAAATGTTTTCTTATGTCACCAGTTCTTTCAGAGCTTTATGATCCCAATGACCCATTCCCATTGATATGACATTATCATTTATTATCTTTTATTATTCTTTTCTAGTTACTCTTCCAATTTGTAACAATGAAACAAAGGTTCCACAGTTTATAAATTCCAAACCTAGATTCTTTTCATTTGTGTTCTTCTCAAAATATCACCATTTGGGTCATGCTGCATATGGCCCCAATTATATTTGAAGGGAGTGCTTCGAAATGGGAATGGGAGAAAATCCTGGAAAAAAAAAAAGCAATTTTCAATAAGGCACCTCATTTATGTGAAGACCTTAAAAGAAATTCCTGAAAATTCAGAGCCAGAGATACAGTACAAGGGTTTTGGCACTTATATTGCAAATAGCTGACTTTGCTTCTCTCCCTATGATTACAAAATAGTCACCCAAACACCAAGATGAGAGATCCACTAGATAGAGGTAATTATAATCTAGTATAGCTACATATATCCCATATCAACCCCCAAACATCCTAAAATAAAAGAAAAAGATAAAGTAAGGATGATAGCCTCTGATATAATTTAATAAACTGGAAGCCTAAAAGTTGGAAGTAATCTCAGTGTTCAGTATTCTAAACCTCTAATATTTATATAGAGTCAAATTTTACTCTTTGGTTCTACATTTTAATGAATCAGACATAGAATATTTTTGAAGTTGTAAGTTCAACTTTATGGAGGATGGGGCCACATCCAACTGTGCTGAAGATTATTCCTGATTCTGTGCTCAGGAATTACTCCTGGCATTTCTTGGGATACCATAATTGCCACAGATCAAACTCTAATTTGCCAAAGCAAATGCTGTATGTACCTGATGTGCTATTGTTCAGTCTGAAAGAACAATTTTTTTCTGAAGTTTTTTCTATTATATGTACTCCCAGACAACTCTTTGCATGATTATCTTTCCAGTTTTAGGAGATTGATATTTCCTTAAACATTACATATGAATCTGTTTTTAATGTTTGTATTAAATTGTTAATAAACACCAGGAGTCCATAATGTTTCTCTTGAAAACATTAGATACTCAGGAATAGCCACCAAGTTTCACAGTAATATAACTAGTATTCTTTACCTCCCCCCAAAAGGTATTATTTATATATTGCATGGAGTAGTGTACCCTACTTCTCCATCTTTTTCTCTGTGAACACCTAGGTAAATTGTTTCTCTTTTCTTTCTTTCTTTCTTTCTTTCTTTCTTTCTTTCTTTCTTTCTTTCTTTCTTTCTTTCTTTCTTTCTTTCTTTCTTTCTTTCTTTCTTTCTTTCTTTTCTTCTTTCTTCTTTCTTTCTTTCTCTTTCTTTCTTTCATTATTTCTTTTTCTTTTCTTTCTTTCTTTCTTTCTTTCTTTCTTTCTTTCTTTCTTTCCTTTCTTTCTTTCTTTCTTTCTTTTTCTCCTCTCCACTCCTCCTCTTTCCTGTTTGTTTATTTGGGGGGGGGCAACATCCAGAAGTGCTCAACTGAGGGTTACTTCATCTCTGCACTCAAGTTTTACTCCTAGTAGTCTCCAGATATCATATGGGATTGAACACAGGCTGTCTATTTGGAAGGCAAATGTCCAACTCAATCTACTATCGCTTGAGTCTCTATTGGTAAATTCTTAATTGCAAGTGCTACCTGAATGCTAAGAAATAATAGAACATATGAATCTAAAGTGAACAAAATATTAAGGCCAGTTAGCTGATAAACCATCTCTAGAATCAAATCCTACTGTATATACCAAAAGAAACTTCTGGTAGCAGTGTTCCCATGTGAGTTGTCATGTAGTAAAGAGACAAAGCCAAACTCAGAGCTTCACCCGCATAGTATTAATTTAAAAGATTCTCATTGAAAAAAAACTTATATATTTATATGTTATTTTTTAAAAAACCTATGAACTACTCTTTTGGGACAGTAAAATTCTTAGTAGAACTATAACATATATTTATATATGTTATATATTATATATGCTATTATATATTTATATATAACATAAATTCTACCTTTGATCTGATTCATGAGCATGCTTTGGTGTATAATAAATTGCATTGCATTATCATACTCTTGAAGATGTAAATTGTTCATAATGCTCATAGCAGTAAGTTAGATTCCACTAAGATGAGGTGCAACTTTTGTTCCAAGTATATGATATTAAGGAAGTCTCAAAGCTTGGACAGTTCCAGTATACCAGCTGTGATTCTAGATAATAGAATACCAGATAATAACAGAATGAGATACAAGCACTACTTAGAGTTATAGACTTATACATGAGCTTATAACTTAGGTTTCATTGTAGAATATATTTAGAAAATTCATCCTAACATAATAAAACAATGTTCTTTGCAAAACTAATTTTTCATATTCTTTTACACTCTGTGAACTATTTTTTGTCATCCATACCAATGTCTTTTATTCTACCCTTTAATTATTGTTCCAAACAGACTTTTAACCTCTCTTAGTATCAACCTAAATTTATACATTGATAATACAAAGCAATTTTCTTCCAGTTATTACCCTTGTTTAAGAGACCAATCCAATTTATAGACTTCATCTATGAATTATCCAAAGTTTTATTTAAGCTCTTATAGTCTATCTTAAAGATTGGCCACTTATTTACTCATATCTTTTCTTCATACCAATAGTAAATGTCCTGTTAACTAACATTTTGTTTCCTGTAGACTAATTCTCATTATATGTTATTTCACAAACATAACCTATTTTCTTAAACTCTTAAAAAATCTTAAGTACTCTTCTATTTAAAGTACTTATCTTTTCTGTGGGGTATTCTTGAGCTACACCCAATGGTGCTTATAGTTTACTCCTTGTTTTAAGTACTGGCTTCACACCCAGTGGGGTGTGGTTCTGACACCCATGTTGGGTGTCATATATTGAACTTTGATAAACCCTATGCAATGCAATCACCCTACCTGCTGTACTCCAACACATTCTACCAATTCTCTTTAAATAAAAAGGGATGAGTACAGGAAGTACAATAAGTAAAAGAGACATGCTTCATCCTTTATTCTTTCTAGGAAATTCATTTGGGAAGTAAGCTATTACCTGTCTGAATTACTGCTATTGTAAAAGCACAATGTACATTTATATTTCAGAAAATTTCTAACATTAAGAACCTGACTAGCTACTAAAATATACATTTTATACTTAAATTGAATAAAATTTTCTTGAGGAAAAATGCCTCTCAAATAATACATTATAATACTATACCTGTACAGAGAATGCAGGATAATTGATGTGGAGCAGAAAGAACATTAATTTGAACTTAATTGTGACAAAATTTTCATTGATAAATTTTTTGTAAATAATTAAAGCCACTTATTATTTTAGCATAGATGGCCTTAATGAGAAATTTAGAGTTGATTAATAATAAATAATATTATATGGGGACTAGCAAGAGTTAAGAACAGCTATTGTATTTTTTCAAGGTTGATGCGAGTTAGATGCTCAGCAGACCATTTGGTTCCCAAGTATTGTCTGGAACATTCTGTGAACTCAGAAACAGGAATAAGTCCAGTTGTGACCTCAAAGCAAAATATTTATATAAAGATAACATAATATCCAACATTTTTGTAATTTACATATTGAATGAGCATTTTAGTCAAAACTATCTTTATATTGTTGAAAGTGCAAAATTGTCTAAAATATGTGATCTCATCAATTTTTCTTATCTTTATCTGTTTTTTTATCTTTCTCATTGTGCATCTAGTGTTATACATAGAAACAAAAATGTCATCAGAAAATAAATTGCATAGAATAAGTGCTTTGTAGCCTTAAGCATTGGGGATATTTTTATGAGTGTTTATCTAAATCATACCTGTACATAATAAATATAATGAATCCCCAAGATGCAAAATATCTCTAAGAATGTGAAAGAATTTATTGACTCAAATGAACTGGAAAAAAAAGGAGGGCAAATATTTCCTCACACTCTCTGTCATTTAACTAAATGATGAATTTTAAATATGAATAAAGTGAGTCAAACAAATTATTCTTTTTGTTATGAAATTAAAATATCCTCACTATCTCGAGAAACTTTAAATTAAAAAAGTACTCCAAAAATGTCATGATAATTAGAATAAATGCTTTGAGGCAACTATTAAATATTATTAGGAGAATGATGTATGGAACCAGAGATATTTTTACAGTGTGTAGGTCACTTGCCTTACCATGGTTCTCACCCTGGTACCCCATAAGATACCCCAACATCCCCCAGGAGGGTTCCCTGTGAACGAATTTAAGAGAAGTCCTGAGAATTGCCAGGTTTTACCATAAAACATTCATACCAATAAAAGAATGAATCTGCTTTATTCAATACTAATATATAAATCTCTCCAACTGATAAGAATCAATGATTTAAGAAAATAGTGGCTAGTTCTTGCCTCTTTAAAAGAATCTTTTCTTCCCTGCCTTAGACCACTAGATATGTTGCCACTGATTATTGAGGGAATAATAAATAATTAATTAAAACAAGGGTGAAAGTTACATATAACTATAATTACTTTTTTAGGGGCTGGAGCGGAGTGATAAGGCGTCTGCCTTGCCAGTGCTAGCCTTGGACAGACTGCGGTTCGATCCCCTGGTGTCTCATATGGTCCCCCAAGCCAGTAGCTATTTCTGAGCTCATAGCCAATAGTAGCCCCTGAGCATCACCGGGTGTGGCCCAAAAAAAACAAAAATAAAACAAAACAAAAAATCTCTAATTACTTCTTTAAAGAAATATTATCAGTGAAAACTATTATTTATTTTATTGCCCTTGAAGAAATACAAATAAAGTTCAACATATACTTATTAGAAAGGGTATAGTAACAATGAAAAGATACTTCACCAGAATAACAACTATTTATTATAATAAAAAAGGAAAGCAAATTAAGTGTACAAAATTTAGTGTACAGATATAAACCTACTTAGACTATCAATTAAATGCAACATACACAAGTACAGTTTGAGTGACCAAGAAGAAAATTAAGTAAACAGTTTTCATAGAAAATTTCTATGAATGTATGTTGATTATATGTTCAAATCACCATTTTTTAAAAGAGAAAACCATGAAGATAAAGTATAATGATGATGGAAAGTTACCTGCATGTACTCAAATAAATAAGTTATGTCTTACTCTGAGTACCTAGATCTGGATAAAACAAAAGCTTAAGACCAAATAGCTACACTCGTGAATTTCACTAATTTGGGGGGCTATTTCTGGGTTGTCATGACTTACTACTGGTTAGGTACTTAAAGAACTTAAAGATCACTGCTGATGGAGTACTGAGAACCATATGCAGTGCTGGTGTCAAACCTGGTATTACCTTCTTCAAAGTAAATTCTCTACCCATTGTCTTATTGTTCAAGCCCCGAGTCTTAAATTTTTATACAAAAAGTAAATCCATCTCCTTTTCAAAATATTTTTATTAAACTGAAAAAGAGAAAACACTTCCAAATATAATGTGAATTTATAATTTATGTATTTTTATTATGTGTTATATCATACATAATAATTTGTGAATTATTATGAATTACACTGATTCCAATACCATGCAAAGACATCGCAATAAAAGGAAACCAGATATCTCTAATAAACACTGCTGTAAACATCCTATCAAAATTCGAGCAAACTAACTGTATTCAAAAACATATTAATATAATTATATACCAGAATCAAGTATGATTTATTCAGGGATAAAGGTTGGTTCAATGTCTAGAATTTGATATGCTACTTCAGTAAAGAAGATAAACATATGATTATCTCAAAAGAAATTTTGACAAGACTCAACAATTATTATTATAAATATCTCAAAAGGTGCATATAGAAGAAATATAAACTAACATAATAAAAAACATTATACACAGACACATTATACTCAATGGCAGAAACTACAGTTTCCTCTAAGTTTAGGCACAAAATCTAATTGTTCACTCTCATCAATACTATTGAATGTAGCACTGGGGGTTCCAGTAAGAAGAATAAAATAATGATATTTAAAAATTAAAATTGTAAAGAAAATAATAAACCCACCACTTTTTGATTGTATCATGACGATATATATAGAAATTTCAAGGATTCCAGTGAGAAGTTCTTACAATAAATATAGTAAGTGGAGTCTAAAGTGTTAATATATGAGACGCTATTGCTTTTAATAGATAAACAATGAACTAAAATAAAAAATATCATAAAGATATTTCATTGATAATGAAATCTAAAATGTTATTATATATCAAGACAAAGAAGTTAAAGTTTATATCAAAAATAATGATACATTCAAAATACATAGGAGACACAGATATGGAAATATAATCAATATTTATGTCATAAAGTGATTATACTGATTATCATACCTAAAGCAATATTATATTCAATATAGTCTTGAAAAAAATTATAACATTTTTTGACACACTCAAAATCAAAAATACAAACTGATGGAATTTATCTTAAATAACCAAAAGAAAACTTCAGTATCAAAAATGCTTGAGATAAAAGTACAAAATGTATCACTCTTTCCAAAATGATTATTTTTCAAAACTATAAAACAAAGAATAGTAATTTAAATAGTCTAATATTGTAATAAGATAATAAATACAAAGCTTAGTGAAACATTTAAGATTACAAAAGGAAAAACATACTAATGGATACATATACATACATATAAAGACATATATATATATATATATTATACACAACTAGTTCTTGAAAAAGGATATGAGATTGTGTTAGAAAAACTCCACACTCAGTTTCAAAAGAGTACTAAATCTGGGCCAGAGAGATAACACAGCAGTAGGACATTTGCCTTGAACGTGCCAACACAGGACAGATCCTTGTTCAATTCTCATATCCCATATGGTCCCCCGAGCCTGTCAGGAGTGATTTCTGAGAGCAGAGCCAGAGTGTCCCAAAAACAAACAAAAAAAAGCAAACAAAGAGTGGATCCAATATTAGACAAAAAATTCTAAGTAAAATAAAAATTGCATGTAACATAAATATAATAAACATAGCCAAAACAGGCAATTATATTATCTTTAGAAATATATTTGGGTATGGAGCCTACTGGTAAGGGAAACAAAAGCAAGAGCAATTAGGTAAAGTAAAAAAATAAAATGATCTCAATCAAAATAAGGAAACACTCTAGTAATTAGAAGATATATAATATACTATACCTAACAACATTGTAATATGTGTCTTAATCCAAAATAATAAAAAAACTCATAAAATTTAACAATATGTTCAAATAAATGTAGAATTCTGAGATTTGCAAAACAGCTATCCCTAGAGGGAATTGTTTATGGTCTAAATAGGATGAAATAATACTAAATTTTATGATATGGTATATAGATAAAAACTAACAGAATAATATGATGAAGTAATGTAAACCTTCAATATAACAACAATTAGTTGCTACCAAAGTTAAAGATGAATTAGTTAAATTAGGACACTTTAGAGTTAAATTGATACATCTTGGTTCTAATTATGTATACCTAAAATTTTTAATGTAATAACATATAGTATTTTAAATAAATATAGACTATTAGGGAGAAAAGGTTTCTAAAAAAGCCTTATCAAAGATTTACACAAAGCAAGCCTTGAAAATTTCATATTCCATATCAACAGAAAATGTAAATTAAAACAAATACTACAATGATATATTTATTTACCTTTCTCTTGTATCCTAATTTTTTTGGGGGGGGTCATACCCCTTTGATGCTCAGGGGTTACTCCTGGCTAAGTGCTCAGAAATTGCCCCTGGCTTTGGAGGACCATATGGGACTCCAGGGGATTGAACTGTGGTCTTTCCTTGGCTAGCGCTTGCAAGGCAGACACCTTACCTCTAGCGCCACCTCACCAGCCCCTGTATCGTAACATTTTATAATAACATTTTGATATATTAAATAACATTATTTCATAATTTGTCCCAAATCTACTATGTTAAGAAAACACTAAAATGAAGAGATCATTAAAACTATAAAGCTTTGTTCACTGAGTTGGAACTAAGAACTCACAGTGCTAAAAATTTTCCAAGGTCATCTATGATTTCTCAATGAATTGTGCAAATCATTTTATAGTTGTGATTTATTAACTTAGTTCATTAAAAAATTGATTATACAAAACAGGTATAAAATTTGGGATATAAAATCCTTACAAGCTTACATATTGAAAACTTTACACTACCCATGAAATATTTTGTTCAAACCATTGCTAGAAGCACATCTAAAACAATGCTCATTAGGCCAGAGCTATAGTACAGTGGGTAATATTTCCCTTGCCTGGGCTGATCCAGGATCAGTCCTCCGCATTACACATGTACCCTTTAACAGAGCCAGCAGTGATTACTAAAATCAAAACTGGAATAACTGCTGAGCACAGTGTGGACCCTAAATAAAAAAAATTTTAAGTATATAGAGTATATGTGATTTTAATTCCTATCTAGCAGAATAAGATGGTGACTAGCAAATTTTATAATTATACAGGAAGCATTTAGTTTTTCAAGATAAAACATTAAGTTCTTGGAATTAGCACTAAAAATTATGCATAATTCTTTAATAAGATCCCTATTAATCAAATGCATTTTTCCAGTTATACAGCTCTCTAGCAAATAAAATGTCTATAGGTCCTCTTACTAAGAAATTATTTAGAGGTTGAAATTAAATTTTTTGCTATGTAATAGCTGCCAATATAGAAATCTTAAGGTTTTTAAGAGGCACTTTCAACATATAGTGGCAGGAGGCCTTGAATGTATTGCAAAGGGGTAGGAATTTAAAATTTTGCCTCATGACAGTGTTCTCCTGTAATTTAGATTGTGTCCTAGAATGAAAACAATTGAACCTACAATTTTTTCCATTGCACCCCTAGTGAGAGCTATTGGTAGATGAACAAAAGATCAACATCAAATAACCAGCTATTAAATGAAATTGAGGAAATTAGGAATAACTTCATTGACATCCTATGATAACTCTACTCAATATTCACGTACACATGGCAAAGTAAAGAAAAGAATGATGAAATATAGCAGTACCAAGAACCATTATATCTAACTTTGCTTCCTATCAGAATCTCATGAAATTAGTAATAAAAAAGTCAATATGGTTAAAATAAAAATTATAAAAAAAAGTAAAAAGGGAAAAATATGGATAATAGAATAAACTCTACAATTCAGAATATAGTAAATCACTGAAAAATGCTGCAATTTTGGGGCTCTTATAGCTAGAAATATTAACGTGTTAAACTTTAGAAGAAATTTGGAGAATATAATGAGAGTTATTAGCAACATTTAGATATAAATACATTTTGTTTCAGGTATTATTTTCTACATGCCAACTCAAACTCTAAAACATTATTATACAAATTATTTATTGAGAAATGAATTAAAAGATAAACAGGTAAAGAAATGCTTTTGAAGAAGTGAAGAAAAAAATGAATCAAGAAAAGCAAAAATAGGACTGGAGTGCAAATACAGCGGTAGGGCTCTGACCTTGCACTCTGCTGACCTGAATTAGATCACTGGCAGCCCATATCCCTGAGCACCACCATGCATGATTCCTGATTGCAGAGTCAGTAGTAATTTCTGAACCTTGCTAGGTGTGCAATAACCCCCCAAAACTAGAAAAGAAATTCAGAACATCAAGAAATATATAAATTTTAAATTAATCCCACAAGAATTTCCTAGACTAGAATCTATACTATGAATAACAGTTGTTTCTCTGTGAAGGGAAAATGACTTTTAAACTCTAGAGGTCTGTATTGAATGAAACTTTAATCTTTTGTACACATTCTCTTCTCTGCTTCCTGGCAAATAATTCCTATACTTTATGAGGCAATCTTTCAAGAAACTTTATTGTATTGAGAGCTTAGGATAATGGAAAAACTTATTGGAAGGAAGGAATGAGAACACAAATATAAGTATAGATGTCTATGTGAAAAATGAACTGATTATAAATTTTAAATAAATGACTGATTACAAATTTAACTAAAATATATTTTAATCATACGGAAATGAAGTAATGTAAGTATATAAAATTATTTTATAAACACTCAAATTATAGGTATATACAGTCACTAAAATCAGAATCTGTTTTTAATGCATCTGCCTTAATTCCACTTAATGATATGAAATACTTAACTTATTAAATTGTAACTCAAAATTAAGAACACAAAATAGTCTCCAAAAATAAAAAATCATAACACATGTGTATTGAATTTATTCTTTAAATTTTTCATCGTAAATAATAATGTTTGTATGTCTTGTACATTATATAATTTTACCTCACACATAGTAGCTCATTAATCCTTAAATATTAGTTTTAGAAAGTAAAAATATATGACAAACTATGTTCATAGTAAAATTATATGCTATACACCTATTTATGAGAACATTGTTTGACCAAAATATAGAGGCCAAATAGTAAACACAAGAGGACAAAGATTGTAAAGTGAGATTGTTCTGATACAAATTACTTTTCTTTTTTCTTTTGGGGGGGGGGGTCACACCCGGCGGTGCTCAGGGGTTACTCCTGGCTGTCTGCTCAGAAATAGCTCCTGGCAGGCACGGGGGACCATATGGGACACCGGGATTCGAACCAACCACCTTTGGTCCTGGATCGGCTGCTTGCAAGGCAAACGCCGCTGTGCTATCTCTCCGGGCCCACAAATTACTTTTCTGCAACTTTGAACCTATGTATTGTTAATTCACCTTACTGAGTTTCGGCCTTCTTATATGTGTAAAAGAATGTCAATAGTAAGATATATAAGATATTTCAGAATGTTCTCTTGAGAATTAAATGAGCCTCAAAGGAAAATTAAGTGGAACAGTGGAACTGTATTTGGCATATAGAAAGCATTCAATAGAAGACAGAAATCATATAAATAATATCTAACATTTTACTGTTCATTATAAAGAAGTATTTCATGTAAAAACATGTGAGTATGTGGCTAAAAAAAAACAGAATTATCTTATAGAGTTTGACTATTTTTAGGTTATACTTAGAAAAATTAAGAATTCTTACCTCCGATCAGTGCTCATATGAAAAGGTTTCACCAAGGTAATATGGTTTGCAAGAACAAAAGTTCCTAAAGGAAATGTGAAGGAAGAATCTCTATTTGAGTTGTAAATATAGGAATTTAAAGTTCTTTGGTAAAATGTCAAGTGCTTAGCTCGGAAATGAAACTGTAAAGGCTATAACCAGAAAGGTAGAACAAATGATGTAAAAAACACATAATTCTGTGCAGATTGTCTAACAATAGATTCTAAGTCACTTGACCAAGATCCACCATGAGCCAGGGTATTCATTAGTAAATCAGTAGGTGACTCATTGAGAGAGAAAGCAGTTTCCTTTTTTAATTTGCACATGTGCCCAGAAATAAAAAAGGGCAACACCCAGCCTAATCCCTCAGAAACTCCCAGGGGAGCGAGATACAAACTTCACCCTCAACGCAGCAGTAACAGAGCAAACACAATGGGGAAGATGCTTTAAAGTCCACGGAGTTCATTAAGTGAAAATATTAACACATGAAGACTCTATCAGTATGAACCAGTTATGTAAATTCTCAGAGTCACTTATGGACAACATCTTGAGGACGCTTAATAAGATCAAAGAAAGGAAGGCACAAATAGTCTTAAATGATCAAGAAAGCCTAAGAGTGGAAACAGAATACTGCTCTTAGATGTGACAGAAATGAAAAATGTGGTTGGTGATATAGAAACTGCAATTGAGTGTCAGCAGCAGACTAGCAACATCTGAATAAAAATTCAAGGAGTCCAAGATGAGATAGAGTAAACCTCAAGAAAACAACACAGGATAGAAAAATGTTTGAAAGGAAATGAATAACACATCAGAGAAAAGACGTGCTATAGTCAAAAGAACAATATAAGAATCATTTGAATCACTGAAGAGCAGGAAGACAAATTTTATGAAGAACCACTAGTTAATGAAATAATAGATAAGGGTTTTCCAGAGTTGAGGAGTGCAATAAATGAGATCCAAGAAGTCAGAAAGGTCTCAGCCAAAATAGATCATTAAATAAAAACACCAAGATACTCTGTAATCAGAATGACAGGAGCCAAAAATGCAGTATTAAAAGCAGTAAGATCAAAAATAGAACTCACTGGGAAAAAAAAAAAGTCTATAAGATTCACAGCAGATCTATTAAATTTGAAGCTCTATGAATCTGAAGAGAATGGTAAGATATAGTATTTTTTTTCCAAATGCACTGATAAAAATGCCTCACCAAACATCTATCCAGCTAGATTTTTATTCAGATTTGAAAGAATTATACAGAACTTTGTGAACAGGCAATAGTTTAGAAAATTCATAGCATTAAAACAAGTTTTGCAAAAGGAGCTGCTTTAAAAGACAAAAATTTCTCAGAATTTAGCAAAAGACCATGCTTTTACATCATCTTGCTTATGTTTAGCATATACTAGATTATGTTAAGGAAATTTATGATTTTCCAATAATGAATTTATTTCTTGCTAATTTTAAATGATATTTTGTGCTTTTAATTTTAAATAACTGAATAAGAAAGAGTGTTTATAATTTTTTCAACTAAACAAACATTGATTAAAAATGTTGTGCATTAAAAGACCAACATATGGCTATAGTCATGGGTTTTGAAGATTTTTGTCTATAGAATGTGCTAATATGTAAGAGAATGTGACAGAGGAAACTCTTTAGACAATGGTGGAGGAAGTTCAGCATCCTAGTAATGGTTGTGGTGTTAGAATAATTCAAGAAAACTATGATTGAAAATAAAAGGGGTTTTGAAAGTCAGTTGTTTTGCTTAATTTATTTAGTTGTTGAGATATTTTGTTTGTTTTGTTTTGTTTCTGGTCTGCACAAGCTGTTCAGGTCTTACTCCTGTCTTTACACTAAGAGATCATTCCTGGCAGGGCTCAGCAACCATATGGAGTAACAGGAATTGAGCATGGGTCCTCTATATGCAAGGCAAGTACCTTTTTCAGGGTAATATCTCACCAATCCCTCTTGTTTGATTTTACTTCCATGTTAGGTAGCACCAAATCTTTAATTAACATTGTATTCTCATTCTATTTTATGTAAAATTATATAGTGATATTGTTTTTTTAGTTGTATCTAGAATATGAATTAGCAATTTTGCATTCATGATCATTTTAATCTAAGAAATGTCTTCATGACTTAGGTATCTATGTAAATAAAATAGGAATAACAAGAAAAAATTTTGTGGTTTATGAATAATAAATTTATTTAAAAGTAAAAAATTTGGAGCACATTGATTTAAAATGAACTTTATAATTAATATTTATCAGTCAATATTTTGAATTTCATACATAATTTGACTTTAGAATTAGAAAAGAATTTTATTAAATGTCTTATATCTACAACCAATTTATTCCATAATATCAGACAAAATCTATTAGATATATTTACACAAAATGGAAGCAATTTAATGGAATTGAAAAGAGAATGTTGTGTGTTAGAGGTCTTGATCCCAATCATGGCTCATGGTTTATATAGTTTGCCACTATTGAAGGGAAACATCACAATATCAGAAATGAGGATATTGTCCTAAATGGACCCAAATTTCTTTTACTCTTTATTTTATAAAATTAATTTAATGTAATTTTCTTTTTGCATCTTTTCTGGTGTTATTTATATCCTAGTTGCATTAAGGCACTCAAGATTTTTTAAATCAATACATTTTATGAAGTAATTTGACATATTTGGTGTAAAGATATAGTGAAAATTTAGTTGCTGAAATATGATTTTCTTGTTTACAGAACTGAAGAATCAAAAAAGGTAAAGAAATAGTATATGAAATTTTGAATACATGTTGGAATCCAGGGGCTGGAGTGGTGGCACAAGCGGTAGGGTTTTTGTCTTGCAGCACTGACTAGGACAGACAGAAATTCAATCTTCGGGCGTACCATATGACTAGTCCTCTAAGCCAGGAGCGATTTCTGAGAGCATATACAGGAGTAACACCTGAGCATCACCAGGTGTGGCCCAAAAACCAAAAAAAAAAAAAGAAAAAAAAAGTTAGAATCCAGAGATGATAGATGAAATATTGAAGACACTTTTGCTCAATGGCTACCTACTAAAATATGAACATTTAATTATGGTTTACAAAAATGTGTTGAAATAAAAGAAAAAATAAAATGTAATTTCCCAGTTTTGTCTCTTTTAATAGTGAATTAGTAATTAATATGGGAGGCTGGAGTGATAGCGCAGAGGTATGGCTTTTGCCTTGCATGTGGCTGACCCAGGATAGACTTCGGTTTGATCCCTGGTGTCCCAAATGGCCCCCCAAGTCAAAAGCGATTTATGAGTGCAGAGCCAGACATAAACCCTGCGTGTCACCAGGTGTGGCCCAAAAACCAAAGTAAGAGAGAGAGAGAGAGAGAGAGAGAGAGAGAGAGAGAGAATATTGCCTACTGGGATTAAAATTAGCAGAAAAAATAAAGGAGATATTTGGAAATGGGACAAAAATAAATAAATTATGTGATCTCTATAGATTAAATATATAAAGCCAATATCCGATTGTATATGCAGATTCAAAAAATAGTATAAATAATGGAAATCAATAAAGTCAATCCACACATTCAATATAAAAATATATTTGTTTAGCATTGCCACCAAGTGGCTAGCAGAAATAAGCACAAATAAAATCTTATGAGAATAAAAATTTCCAAGGTAAAAAATCAAGTCACTAATGTAATGTCAAATATGTAAACAGGTAGTCATAAAATAATCAAAAGAATAAAACAGACGATGCATATGTCTTAATATTAAAATTATAATTTCTAATATATTAGAATTAATAATGATCATTTAAAATTCAATTAAATGGTTAAAATAAAAAACATCAAATATTTATTAAATGTCAAAATGAGGTACATATGTAATCCAGTAAATATTCTTCAAAAATTATTTTGCAAAAACAACAGAATTTTACTAGCATTATCAAACATATAGATAAAGCTAAAAAGATAATCAGTGGATTAAAATAAAGCCCAGACTAAAGGCATATCAGTGCTGACAAGATGTTGCCTCCTTCTTTGAGACTCAGGTTTTGTCTATATATGTTCCCTATTATCACTCACTTACAGTTCTCATCCTTATTTCCTAATATGAAGTTCCATTTATTGGGATCATATATATATATATATTTATATATATATATATATATAAAACAAAAAAATGACCTCACTGCCATTAGGCAGAAGCTCCAGAGGTTACTTATATCATTTGGATGTAAGTCTCTTAAGACTCGATTGTCCACATGAGTATATAATCTCTAGTATAGTCTAGATATGTGGTTTTCCAGTAGGAATGGACTCTGTACTTGACAATAATGTAGGAGGTCTGTTACTGAGGATCTTCAGGTTTTTTTCTCTAGAATGAAGCCCCAAGGCAAGGATTTTTTTTACCCAAGTGCTATATTATAGGCATGATGCTTCAGTAAATCTACAAAGGAAAAAAGCCAAAAAATATATGTATTTTTAAAGTCTGGCCTCATCTTTATCCCACATGTTGCTATAGGCCTTAAATTGCACCACAGAATTTATGTTGACCAGTAGCATCAGTCTAAATACTTTACTTCTTTCCTATAGTGCCTCAGGTACCTCTTTGTATGCTAAAGAAATCTTCCAATGAGGATTGACCAATCAATGCCCATGGCACCTGGGGATGGGTACTTTAGCCAATGAGGAAGTATGAGTGAGACACTCATAGCATGTGCTACAGTGAAAGAGAGGAGAGAGGAGATAATGAAGCCATGAATTATCCCTATATATACTAAAATAATTCAATATCCGGATTGTGTTTTATTCTTGGTAAAAACTATCAGTATTTGTTGAATCAATAATATATATATTCTGGAACATCTTTATATTTTCTGATTTTGTTTTCTTCCTTTAAAATCTTTGAAAGGAAGTATTGACATGTTAATGATGTTAATCCTCCCAATCTGTGAGCAGGACGACATGCCTCAATTTCCTGTGTCCTCTTATTTCTTGAAGCGGAGTTTTGTAGTTTCCTTATGTAACTCTTTCACCTCTTTCATAAAGTTGACTCCAAGGTACTTGATTTTCTGAGGTACAATTGATTGAGAATGTGATTGTTTTCTTTAAAGTGTCTTTTTCTTTCATTATTGTGTATAGAAAAGCCAAGTATTTTTGTATTAAATTTGTAATCTTTCACTTTACTATACAAGTCTATTGTTTCTAGAAAATTTTTGTAGTCTTTAGGATTTTCTAGATAATAGTAACATGTCATCTGGAAATAATGAAAGCTTAAATTCTTCCTTTCCTATGTGGATGACTTTGATAACTTTTCTTGCCTAATTGCTATGACAAGTACTTCTAGTACTATACTGAATAGAGATGGTGAGATGGAGCAACCTTGCCTGTGTTAGATCTTTGTGAAAAGGTATTTATATTTTGCCCTATTGAGTATGATGTTTGCAATGGATTTGTGATAAATGGCACTTTTTTTTTTACCATAAATGGGTGCTTGGACATGTCAAATGCTTTCTCAGTGCCTACTGATATGATCATGTGATTTATTATTTTTCCTTGTAGTACTATGGTGTATGATATTGATTGACTTGCATGTTAAACCATTCTTGCATCCCTGGAGTAAACCCTACTTGGCCATGTTAAAAAAAAAGAGAGAGAATCAGTGAACTGATGAATAAGTAGCATGAAAGTAAAAAACAAAGATAATGAAAAATAAAAAGCTGTATAAGTACTAATATTTTTCCTACTAACATCATAACACACAATAATTAGAATTAAATATTAATATTTTTCATCACACCAACTTAGTCAAGTGAAATTACAATGGAATTCATATCAAGGTATATTCAGAATTCATTTATTTGTGAACTTTTTAAAGAATCTATTTTTTCCTCCCTTACTCTGTTCTAGATAAAATATACTAAAGTTTATACTTCAAAGATTATAAGCATACATACATCTTTTTGAGGCAATGTTTTTGTTTTCTTAGAATAGATAACAAAGAATGGAATACTTTGGTCATATGGTTGTTCTGTTTTAACCATTTTGGAAAAGCTCTATGTTATTTTTCATAGTAGTAAAACAAGTTAATTTTTAAATCAAGAGTAAAGAGGATTCCATTCCCTTTTCTCTCCTGCACAAACAACACTCATAGCTTCTGGACTTATTTGAAGTAGGTTATTTTCACTAGTGTAAAGGTATGTCACTTTTTTGTTTTCATTTATCTTACTTGAAATCAGTGTGAACACTTTAACTAATAAAATTTAATTGAACTACTGTGAGATACACAGACAGTTGTCTTTATTGAAATTCAGTTACACAATGGTCTAATACTTACCTTATTCAATGCACATTTCCCACTATTATGTCCCCAGTTGCCCAATATCCTTCACACCCCTGTCTGTGGTAGACATTTTTTTCTCTCTCTTCCCATTGTCATTAGACTTCTTTAGGTCTAAGAAATTTTGGAGTATTCTGTTCATGTTTTCCTCAATGTGCCATCCTCACTGGTGTAAGATGATATCTGATTGTTTCCTTAATTTAGATTTCCCTAATGATAAGTGATGATGAGCATATTTTCATGTTACTGTTGACCAACTGTTGATTTTCCTCAGAACAGTGTCTGTTCATTTCCTCTTTCCAGTTTCTGATGGGTTTTTTAGGTTTTGTAGAGTTAATCTTTGTGAGTACTTTTTATATCCTAGACATCAAACCTTTATGTGATGATGTGTTGAGTGCAAATATTTTCTCCCACTCAGTTAGCTATCTTTTAACTCCAGTTCATTTTCTATTTTTTTGTCAGGCAGAAATTTTTTAGTTTGATGTAGTCCCATTTATCGAGATTTGATTCTATATTCATTGCCTTTGGTATCTTATCATTGAAAACTTCTTTGAGGTCTAAGTCTTGGAGTGTTCTACTTATGTTTTATTAATTGTACTTTATGAATTTGGGTCTGATTTGATTCCTAAGTACTTGATGATTTTGTACACTATTATAAGTGGAATAGACTTCCTCTCAAATTTTCCTCTGAGTAATTAAGGAATGTAACTAATTTTTGTGTATTAACTTTGAAGCCAGCCATTTTGCTGTATTGGTTTAGTGTTTCTAGGAGCTTTTTGAGGATTCTGAGAATTGAACCCACATCTGTTCTATGTGTGCACGGCAATCAACCTATGGTTATGCTAACTCTCTGGCCCTTTGAGCCTTTTTTAACTTGCTAAAATATGCTATTGAAGACAACTGAAAGTTGGGTTCAGTCTTCTTATCCATCCTAACATTCTTTGTCTCTAGACTGTTCACTTAGGCCACAACATTGAATGAAATTAATGACTAAGGAATTATTCGTCATCATTTTATAAATATATGAATGTTTGTAGAGTTTTCCTTTTCTTAGAGAAGCCCTTACTGACAACACTCAATTTAGTAAATTTTATAGAATGATTGATTTATTAAAAAAAAGGTTTTTCAGGACCTTTATCTTTAGTGTTATTAGAACAAGTAAATAGTGATATAGCTTATATTTGTGTTCAATGGATTAAAGAAATTTTAATATATACAATTATGTATACAACAAATAATTATATGTACAAAAATAAATTTCCAGATCCAGATGGCTTTACTACAATTATGTACAATATTTAATGAATGTATATGAATAATATTAATCTTAAATAAATTCTTTAAGAAAATATAGAAAGTAGTACTCAACTTGTTTTATGTAGCTTATGTAGACCTATTATTAAAATTTGGCAACTATCCTATTACAAAATAAAAGAATAAATCAGCACCACTCAAATATGCTTCTTTCAAAAGCATGAGAAAAATACAGTTTAGTAGTATATAATAAGAAAGCATGTTTCAAGAGCAATTAAGACCTTTTACTGAGGGTCCAGAGAAATAGCAGAGTGGGTAGGGTGTTTGTTTTGCACAAGGCTGACCCAGGTTTGATCCCCAGTATTCCTTATGGTTCCTGGAGCCTATCAGGAGTAATTTCTGAGTATAGAGTCAGTAGTAACTTCTGAGTGCCACCTGGTGTGGCCCAAAAATGAACAATCAAATAAACAAATAAATAATATCTAATAATATATTGATAAACATATCAGCTGGGTCTAGACAGTACAGCAGTTACAGCATGTTCCTAGAGTAAATTAGATCCCTAGGACCACGTATTTCCTATGAGCATTCCTTGACTGCACTCAGTTTTGAAGTCCCAACACACTAAGATGAGGGAGCCAGGTATTTCCTTGCATCACACTTTCCTGGCAATACTGAATATCCTAATATCATTACATTGAACTGCCAGTCCAGTTGACCAAGAATCACCAATGGTGTCCTAATCTCCATAGTACTTCTTAGGAAACCACTACTTCACAAAACTAAAAATGTATCTATTAGTCAATACACTATAAAAAATGATATTCTCAAACTAATAGGTGCTAAAAACGCATTTGACAAATGTGTTTATAATAATGTTAATTACTTATCTATATTGCTGTCAATTATTTATTATTTCTATAGAAATACAATGTAATAAAAATAAAATAACTTATGTAAACTATAATTAATAATATCAGTAAACTATTATTGGAAGGAAATTTCTTAATTTTCAAACAGATATATAATACATTCAGCATTATCCAAACTAAGAACACAGCATTAAATTGACTGGTAATAATGAGTAGGAACATTTAATTACTTGGGAAATATGTAATATTCCTTCAATTTATCAGCAACTTTTAAACCTGACATCTTTGTAACAATGAGATAGATAGGATTAAATTTAATAATATCTCTCTCAATTTAGGTATCCAACTAAATTTTAAATTACTTATGAAGAGGAGTCTTATGTTTGATGTTCCTTACTAAACTTTGTGCACTGTAAAAAAACCGGAACTAATAGTTAATTAATTTTAATAAATACCATACTTTCTAAAAAGCCAAACACTCAAAATATTATTCCCTCTTCTTGGTAACATGGCTGTGTCTTGGGTAAATGAAGTCTTAGGACTTTGAAATATAAAAATATATTTTCAAACTCTACAAAATACAGGCAGGACAGCTTGAGTTATGTAACAAAACCTAGAAATTACATGCAGCTTAGCCTCAACAGCATTCTTGAACATTATATTTACATAAGGTAGTAACAGTCACCCCAAAATAAAAGTATTTGTACACATACCTGGAGGTAGGTTTAGAAAAGTTTAAATCAGGGCCAGAGCGATAGCACAGCGTTAAGGTGTTTGCCAGGAGTCATTTCTGAGTGCAGAGCTAAAAGTATCTTCTTTTCACATGTGTAGAATGAGAATGATAGACCTCCATCACAATATAGTGTTTCTATCATATATTTTGAATAATTTTGTAACAACAATTTTGTGACTGGTTCTTAATATTCTTCAAAAACCCTTCCATTACACAAACAAAAATAAAAAAACAAACACCAATCTCACAACCAAAGATATTCAAGATAGGATCAATCCAATGGTTTTATTTTTCTTCTAACAACACATATTTGAACTTTAAAGAGCTTCAATAACCTGCTAAGAGAGCTATCCCTTGAACTCTGATTTCACCCTCCTGATCAAACCACTTTATACCATACTTCTAAACCATACTTCAACATATTTCACCATACTTCCAAAACATAGACTTTTTAAAATCTGTGTTTCTTATCCTCCCACACTCATTACATCTCTCAAACATTGGGTTTATTCTCTAATTTAGTAAACAAAAATGTACCTACTGATGTTTATTTCTTAGAACTATACCTGTGGTTGTTTCATTTTCTTCCAAATTATAAAAACCTTCATGGTCTCAATTAAACTTATCCCCAAATTTTCTCTCAATAGTCAATTACTCAAATTACATTTTCCAACAAGCCTTTAATTTTTTTCTTTTTTATTTATTTATCTATTTTTTGGTTTTGATGTTGTCGAAGTTTCCAATTTTTTTTAATGTTTTTTCTTTATTTAAACATCTTGATTACAAATATGATTGTGATTTGGTTTTAGTCAATTAAAGAACACCCTCCTTCACCAGTGCAACATTCCCACCACCAATGTCCCAAATCTCCCTCCATCCCACCTCATCTCCACCTATACTCCAGACAGGCTTTCCAGTTCCCTCATTCATTCACATGATTATGGCAGTTCTCTGTGTAGTTATTTCTATAACTGCACTCACCATTCTTTTGGTGAGCTTCATGAAGTAAGCTGGAAGTTCCAGGCCTCCTCTCATTGTCTCTGAGGATTGTTGCAAAAATGACTTTATTTTTCTTAAAATCCATAGATGAGTGAGATTATTCTGCGTTTCTCTCTCTTCCTCTGACTTATTTCACTCAGCATGATAGATTCCGTGTATATCCATGTATAGGAAAATTTCATGACTTCATCTCTCCTGACGGCTGCATAATATTCCATTGTGCATATGTGCCACAGTTTCTTTAGCCATTCATCTGTTAAAGGGCTTCTTGATTGTTTCCAGAGCCTGCCTATTGTGAATAGTGCTGCAATAAATGTAGGTGTGAGGAAGGGGTTTTTGTGTTGTATTCTTGTGTTCTTAGGGTATATCCCTAGGAGTGGAATAGCTGGGTCAAATGGGAGCTCAATTTCCAGATTTTGGAGGAATCTCCAAAATCTCTATGCTTTCCATAGAGGTTGGACTAGAGGGCATTCCCACCAGCAATGGATAAGAGTTCCTTTCTCTCCACATACCCGCCAGCACTGACTGTTAAGCCTTTAAATTTATGTAATTAATTTTCTTTCCTGTTTAAAGTTTTAAGTTTATCAAAGAAAAAACATTTCTTAATTTGTCTCTGGGACATTTTTATCTTCTGAAAGTTAAAAGAGCAATAAGTTGTTTCACTAGATATTGTACATGACATGAGATTACAAGTTAATTTGTATTCTCACCTCATCCCACATATCAAATAAATCTCAAGTTATAATAGATTTGACTGTTTTTCCTTATTATCTATTACAACAAACTCAAGAGATATCATTTCAATTATCCTTTTTTTTTAAAAAATAGATAAACCAAATTCAGCCAAACATAAGATAAATGGTAAAAATCTCACAACAGATTTGGAAATTTCAAACACCCCTAATTATAGTACTATTCAAAAAAACTGTTAGTTTTCAAACATATGGTCATAAAAATTATATATAATAAATTGTGATCATATAAAATAATTGGAAATATTGAAATTTGGAGAGCAGTTAGAGATATTTGCTAGCATAAAATTCATAAAACATGGCAATTAAAATGATTTCCCACACAGAGTAAACTTACTACCACATCTTAAATCTTTATCTTGTATTTAAAAGTCTTAATATACACTAAATTTTTTACTAAAGTTATTAGCAATAATTTTACCTTATTAAAGTGACACAAAGCTCAAGATAAACAATAAGTTGAATTTCTAAGCCAATGAGTTAGAGAAAACAGAAATTAGGAAAACTATGACATTCACAATTGCAGCAGAATGATAATATAGTTGGGATAACACTACTTTCCAGCTCAAAAGAGAATTAGGTGACTAAGATATGAGCAGATGGTTTTAAGAACAGAAAGACGTGACAATAAGGTCACGCACATGGATAGGAAAAAGGATGCAACCCAATTTGTGGAGTCTATTTAATACCATCTTCAATAACATAAAATCAGTTAAACATTTGTATGGACTCATAAGCTTCCCTGAGTAATCAAAGCACTTTTGATGAATGACTGAAGAGTTGTAAAAGCAGGCTGAGTGATTACTTTGCATGAAAGAGGACTTTATTTTTAGTTCTGCAGTTACCTGAGCATAGACAGAAAAAAAAAAACAGGGAACACAGAGCCATGAGTAACACCAAGTATCACGAGTATATACAACGATAAAACATATTAAAAGCAACAACAATAAAATAAAGTGTTTTAGTAGTCTTTCGGTTAAAAAAGTAGAATTGAGGGGACCAAAGCAGTGGCACAAGTGGTAAGGCATCTGCCTTGAGCACGATAGCCTAGTCAGCTTCCCATATGGTCCACAAGCCAGGAGCGATTTTTGAGCATCACACAGTGTGGCTGAAAAACAAAAACAAAAACAAAATAGAATTTAGATCACAGAAGTAAATAATCGTTGTGTAAGCAGTTTACTTATGACAAAGGAGCTAGTTCTTTTACATAAAGTAAGAAAGACAACAGTGAATGTTGGAAAAACTGGTTAGCTACATTGGAAGTAAAGAAAGAAGAAAGAGGAAGGCAATGAGGAAAATGAGGAAGAAGTGGAAGAGGAAGAGACATACATTAATATGCATTTAAAATTTTGGTTTTAGATACAAACACATAAATACATCAAGGAAACCAATAGCAAGATCATCATGGTAATGAGATCAGAAGTTTCTTTATTGAAATTTTTGCCTGAATTCCAAACAAAAATAACTATAATTCATTTATTTTAAAAAATATTTAAAGTGTTTTTAAATACAGTATAATAATCCAGGCTTGACTCTGTAAAATGCCTGATATGGTACTGCAGCAACAATTGGTCTAGGTTCCATCCCCCCACATACTGTATGTTCCCTTGAGCACCACAATGAATAATTTCTGAGTGTAGAATCAGAAGTAACCCCTGAACACTGCCAAGAGTACCCCCCAAATAAACAAACTAAAAGCAAAAAACAAACACAAAATACCAGTTATAAATTACCTGAAATAACCTGTTCAAATTTTAAAGTTTTAAAGAAAATAATTCAAGATCATTTTTATATTATGATATTTTGCATTTCTAAGTTGATTATAAATTTAAATGCTATAATGAGGGTATTTAGCTGATTGCTGAATACAATTCTAAAATATTTTGATAATGAAAAATTCATTTGTATTATAAAAAGTCAAATCAGTTTGGTCAATATCTTTTATTCATGATCAAGTTTTCTGTCTAGACTTTCTAATTGACAAATAAGGATGAATTAGGAAAAATTAAAAGAAAATCAAACAGTAAAGTTTCTTATGAAAAAAATCTAAGACTGACATATCAAGTTTGATTTTTAAGTAATATTAGACTAGTGAGCTATCTTTTTTGACTTCACTATCCAAAATTCTACAAAATGTGAATTATTAAATTACCATATCCTCTAACCAGCACTTTAGTCTTTCAAAAAGTAATTGTAAATTAAATCAGATGAATAAACATACTGATTAGGAAAGTTATTGACTAATAAGAAAATAAGAAGATATATTTTTACAAAAATACTCATTTATTTTAGTTCTAGTTTTAGTTAAAATAAATGTTTTCTTCAAAACCAACCTGCTTTTGAGTTGTATGAATTAACAATGTGACATGTTATCAGAGGATTTACATAAGTAGATTATAATAACTAACATTATATTTTTTGTGGATTTTATAAATAACAAAGATATTCTTTTCCTATTTTAATAAAACATAATTTAAAACTATTATTATTATTATTATTATTATTATTTTGGTTTTTGGTTTTTGGGCCACACCTGGTGACACTCAGGGGTTACTCCTGGCTATGAACTCAGAAATCACTCCTGGATTGGGGACCTTATGGGATGCCAGATCAAACCACGATCAATTCTAGGTTAGTACTTGCAAGACAAATGCCCTACCACTTGAGCCACTGCTCCAGCCTTTAATTTAAAATTATTAAAGAGTAATCAGTTTCTTTCTCAAAGATCATTTCAGAAATAATGTCATTGCATACATTTTAGCTCTTTGACTATGGACACCAATTTATTCATAAAACACTACTTTCAAACATTAAAACATTTTAATTATTGAAAAGTCAGAGAACTAATATTTAATGTAAATTTAAATGCCTCTTGCACCACTAATATTACATAATATATAAAAACTGGAAAAAGACATCTCTAACTAGTAATAACTTATGCACAATGAGAGATATATACAAAACAATTTTGAACAAGTTCATAATGTTGAGAAACGAGATATCAAACTAGAAAAAATATAATTTCTTCTGAAGTTAACTGGAGGAGTTCTCTGTTTTAACTTTAAAAATGTGTTAAATGACTGTGTTTTACAAAGTTATTGATGATTGATTATTAAACAGACAATAACCCAACACCAATCCTACAAACACTCTCAGCTTCCTTTACTAGTGTTCCCATGCATCTTTCTGTACCACTCCCCAGCTTGACATCTTACAGGGACATTCCGAACTTAAGTGGCTGAAAGTTAAATATCATGTTTTTATTGTTTTTGAGTGTGCTTTGAATATATAAGTATATCCTTCACCCACCTCACTATATAACCAAGGAACCTGATTCTTGTGATCTCATTGATTCCCTTTCTCATCTTCTTCCTTCCCCTCTTCATGTCTTTCCTTTGTCCTTTTCATCCTGAAACTCTGGTATCAAGTGAGATGTAGTCATATCTCCTTTACTACATGGTAACAGTGATTTCTCTTATCTATTACCTTTTCTAGAATAACTGGATGAGGAAGTGTAATCTTTTCGTTTATTCTTAATTGAAGAATAGGTATCTAAATTAAGATATATATAGGAATTAAAATAGAGCAAAATTCAAAATTGACTCAATAGATAAGTTTGAGAAGAAAATAAAAGCATCTCAAAATATGAAAATAAAGATCAATTATTGTAAGAAAAATAATTAATATGACTATAAAGGTAAAGGTATATCATAGCTTAATCTTGTTTGTATACATAGAAAAGTAAGTTAAAACCAATATATCATCTACTATCTGGAACTCCTAGCTCATGATCTTAAGAAATGGAGTATAGTATGTTCACAGAAACATATGCATGAAATGAATGTCCTCAAGAACTTGTGCATTCTTACCAATACAAATATTTAAATTTGGCAAATTCCTAAGCATTTGCTAGAGCATTCACACATCATTGGGTTAGCAATGAGATAAAGAATATACAAGTTAGACGCTACATAAATAAATTCAACAACATATTGCACATTTTACCCTTTTTTCTAGAAATTTTAACATTAGCAATGAGGTATATGAAAGTGTGACAAAAAATTAAAGTTAAATTCAAACCCACAATTTCTTGCAAAAAAATTTCATTATATTACCCTATTTAACTTAACAAATATGGTAAATATAGATAGTCAAGCACTGCAGAAGCCAGAGGATCTTTAGCCTGAGATGTCTTTTTATTATTTCTCTAATTTCAGCTCATTTATTTGAGTTTTCTCTGTTTTTAAAAATTAAAGATAAAGAGTTAGAAAGCTACTAAAAGTTGAGGTTTTGATCATACAATGTTCCAAAACCATTCCTTCTCCAGTGCTCATTTTCACTTAATCTCCCATTGTCCTACTGCCACTCCCAACACCAAGCACTTTTCATATCTCTCTTTTCTCTTTTTTCTATTTTTCTATTTCTCTTTCCCTCTCTCTTTATGTCTTCCTCTCTTTATTTTATCTCTTTCTCTCCCTTGTTTTCTATTTTTCTTTTTCTTTTAGTCATTATGGGTTGCAAGAATGTTACCGAAAGGGTATCATGTTTATCACTTTACTTCCTGTCAATTCTCAGTCCTTGTCCTGATTGATCATTTTCAACTTATTATAATGGTCCTTCTCTGTATTAACTTTACTTTCTATCCATCATTTTTATTGCCTTTGGGTATTATTCTAATACTATGGGAACTTTCCCCCTATATCCATAATATGAGGTAATTATTCTATGTCTGTCCCTCTCCCTCTGACACATTTCATTCAGCTTATTTTTCCCCATGTCTATCTATCTTTGTATTGGCAATTCATAACTTTATATTCTTTTTTTCCTTTTATCTTTATTTAAACACCGTGATTACAAACATGATTATAGTTGTATGATTACAGTCATGTAAAGAACACCCCCCTTAACCAGTGCAACATTCCCACCACCAATTTCCCAGTATATTCTTAACAATTGCACATTTCATTATATGCACAGTTACTTTATTAACCCATGTTTTCGTGGACATTTGAATTGTTCTCAGGCTCTCTATATTGAATTGTGATCCAATAAAGAAAAAGTGTAGATGCCTTTTGTTCATTGTATTTTAGAGGGCTTAGGGCATATGCCCAGGAACAGTAATCCTGGGCTGAATAGAAGTTCAATATCTAGAATTTTTTTCAAAAAATAAAGCTATATCATTCCTATCAGAAGAAAATGAGTATCCCTTTCTCATGCTATCTGTGCCGTATTGATTGATCTATGCCAATCTCTGTGGTATGAGATGATATTATATTATTATTTGTATTTGCATCTTCCTGTTTATTTATGATGAGGAAAACTTTTTATATGGCTTTTAGCCATCTATACTTCTGCTTTGAAAAAATTTCTGTTCATTGATCTTTTTCTCTTTTTAATGAGTTTGTACTTTATTTTCTTGTTAATCTCTACAAGAAATGAACCCTTTAGTAGATGGATATTGGGGGAATTATTTCTCTCATTCTGTATGTGGTATTTGTTTGCTGATTATACTTTTCTTTATTGTGTATAAACTTCTTAATTTAATGAATCTCAATTATTTATATTTGCTTCCACTTGCTTGGCCAGTGGTGTTTAATCCTTGAAAAAGCATTTTGTGTAATGTCGTGGAAAGCTCTTCTTATATCAGGTATGTTATAAAGGACTTCAATCCATTTTGATTTCACCTTTGTACTTGGTGTTAAAAATATGTTATCTTCATTTTCATGCACGTAACTAACCATTTTTCCTTGCTCCACTTCATTTTTTTCTCCTTAATTAAACATTAGCTTATCATATACTTTGGGTATGGTTTAGGATAGATATTCAATTGATTTCACAGATTTTAGAATGTGCTTATTCAGAAACCAAGCTGTTTTAATTACTACAACTTTGTAGTATAATTTGCAGTTGGGGAAAATGATGCCTTCCATCATCTTTTTCACAAGGACTGCTTTAGTTATTTATAAAGGTTTACTGTTAATTATGAACTTAAGGAGTTTTATTTACCTCTTTCTTTGAAAATATCATGGGTATACTTAAATGGAATTGCATTGATTCTGCCCAATGATTTAGGAGTATTGACATTTTAATAATGTTAATTCTCTCAATCCATGAACAAGGTATGTGTTTCAATTTATTTTTGTGTCCTCTTTTATTTCTTTTTTTTCCTTTCTTTTTTTCTTCTATTTTTGGTTTTTGAGTTATACCCCGCAGCATTCAGGGGTTACTCCTAGCTTTGTGCTCAGAAATCGCCCCTGGCAGACACAGAGGACCATATGAGATGCTGGATTCGAACCACCATCCCTCTGTATAAAAGGCAAATGCCTTACTTCCATGCTATCTCTCCGACCCCCTCTTTAAAGTCTTTTAATAGTGCTTTGTAGTTATCTTTTGTAGGTTGTTCACTTCTTTAGTTAAATTTATTTTGAGGTACTTGATTTTATGAGGCAAAATTGTGAATGAGATTTTTTTTAAATGTATCTTTCTTCTATTTTATTGTTAGAAAGTCACCATGCAGAAAAACCCTCTGAATTCCTATGTTCAATGCAGCACTATTTACAATCGCCAGAATATGGAAACAACCCAAATGACTGAAAACAAATGAGTGGCTAAAGAGACTGTGATATATCTACATAATAAAATCTTATGCTTCTATTAGAAAAAATGATGTTTTGAAATTTTCTTGGAAATGGAAAAATATGCAGGGTTTTCTTCTGAATGAAATGAGTCAGAAGGAAAAGTGTAGACATAGAATATTCTTACTCATTTGTGGGATAATAAAAAATGCATGGGAATAATATCCAAAAACAATAGAGATGAAGGCCAGGGGACCAGCCTATGGTAGGAAGTTTGCCAAAGTTATGATTCAGTGAAGTTAGGAAAGAAATGACCAATATGACAATGAAAGTTGGAACTGATTAGTCTGGACAGAAACAGGGACTAAAGGGAATAAGGTAAAATGCATTAGACAAATTTTCTACTGGCTAGTCAATTATAATATGAAAAATATTTTAAATAAATTGCTACTGGCTTGCCATGAACTGACAATTTTATATTTCTTTATATGTATCTCTTTTTGTACATATCGGTAGAAAGATATAGAAATAGGTACATATGCATCTATGAGTAAGTAAATATAGATAACTAATGTAAGTTTATAGATACAGATGCTATGATACATAAAATAAAATTATATTCTTAGTAAAAGATTTTATAAAGTATTCATATTTTTTCTCAATCTGTTAATACTTGGTAAAAGCTTAATAAGTCAATGTTTTATAAATTAAATGATATAAAAAAGATACAATAATAAACTATTAGAAGAAATGTAATCAAATTAAAGGAACTGAGGACGTATATTTTCAGCTAAAAATGAAAGGGACTAAAGAGACAGCTCTTGGCTGATCCTGAACAATGGGTGTAGACAAGCCTTGCCTGATTAAGGCCAGCAATTTAGTGGTTTGGGAATTTAGAGCTTTGACATTTTAGTGCCAATCATAACCAAGGAGTATGTACCCCAACAGCTAGGATCCGTATAATACCTTCAGGGAGCAGATTTTTTTTTCCTGCAAGAACTTAATCCCTACTCAACTACTTTCTGGGCCAAAGGTTTCTCTAAGGCTTTACAGAAAAACTCATACCTAGAAAAAAACAACATTTAACCATCTTACCCATCCACCTCTTTTCAATTCCCTGTGACCTTTCAAAAGTTGGTTGTAAATTCAGTTATTTTAAAAGTTGCAGTAGGTTCAAATTAATTTCAGCAATAGGTTATTTTGTGACTAGTTAAAGTGATAGCAAAGAATTTAAAAATGTGTTACTATCTGTCACAGAAAAAATGCTTTTCTTAGCTGACATATATTCTGTATTTCTATCAGTTTAACTTAAATTCATAGAAAATACGGCAATTAAACAAATGAAAACTTTTTTTTTACCATTTCATGTGTGAATAGATACTAGGGATAAATTAAGAAAAATTAATGCATGGGACCAGAGAGAAAGACTAGCTAAGTGTGAGTGTATGCTTTGCATGTGGGAGACCTGAATATTTTCTGGTGTCTCTGGGTCCTTCAGCCTGCTAGAAGAGGAAGTAATCTCTTAGCACCAACATCTGAGGGCCAAACAAACTTTTGAAAATATTAATATGTGTAATAGTTATTGAGACTATGATTTCAAGTAAAAATAAATAGGTGATTTTTACATAAGCAATGAAGCAATTATTATAGTTTGTTCATGACAAAAAATGAATGCATGACTACCAATGACTAGAAAGTATTACCATTTCAAATATCTTTCCATTGCTAATCCTGACTGGGATTATCCTAAAGTGCTTTCAAACACATGAGTATATTTATTTGTGTACATATCTTATATCTTGTAAGAGTCTGTATTTGTTTTATTTTCATGCTTTGTTTTAACACATGGAATCTAATATTCTTCAATCATAAAAGCAATTCTTTCTTATTTTTTTTATATTCTTGATGGAGAGAAGAAACTTGTGTCACACCTGGCAATGCTCAGAAGCTACTCCTAACTCTGTGCTTCAATGACTCTGCATTGCCACAAATCAATCAGCAATATTTTTAACTTTATTTTTTTGTGCTTGAAGAAAATACAAGCAGCTTAACATAGGATACTAACCTAGCCAAAAATCTGTCAGATCAACAGATTTTTATAATGAAATAAAATATAAAAACATATAAATGAACCAGTCATTAAATAAATTATCTACCCAAAATTATATTTAATTTGTTTTTGGAATACATTTGTCATGTCAGAAATAAATTCAGCTAAACTTGTCAGTAACATTTTTCACATTTTTGGCCGCTACATCCACACTCACAAAAACCAGTAAATTAAAATTGCTAGTTTTTAGCATACTCTACAATATCTAGTTTTAATTCACATTTTTGAAGCCTAAGAGGATGAAATGTTTCTTGCTCATTCAGCCAGCATGCATTAAGTTACATATAAACAGGATAGATATCTTAGCTTATAATTTGGATGTAGGATAATTTTTAGGAAATAGATATATGTGTTAGTCTATATCATTTAAGCATCTTACCCAAGTAAAATAGACAATAGTAACCCAAAATTAAAAACAAAATATATAGAGTACAGTTATATTTTTCTGAAGAATATATCTTTAATTTTACTGTGATTTTTTAACTGCTCAGTTAGCCATAAACAACTAAAAGTGATCACATGTAGGAGAACTACAAATGCAAGCAAATAAACAGAAGTTCAAGTCATAGTAATTTTCCTAGTTTAATTATATGTACATATATGTTTATTCAGTGTTGTTCAATAGCAATTATTGGTGAATAAATTTGTTTATGTACAATAACAAATAAATAATATTAACTATAAGAGATCATACTTGCTTATTATAGGGAAGTAAAAAGCTTGAAAAGTGACCAAATCTGTGCTTGAGAAAATATTGAATCCATTTGCAAATCTCAACGAATAAAAGAAATGCAATGCAATTTTACTATTTTCATACATAGGGGAAGGATAATCCCGTCTATAATGAAAATAATTAATTTTGCATTATGTGAAATAGTCCTTTTTTCTAAATTAAAGAGAACAAAATGTGTAACCCTGTTGTTTCACAATCGGCCCCTGTATACAGAAAATTAAGGGAAACCAAAGAAACAGGTAGACTAACCTAAATTTACTGATTTTTAAAAAAATTTTTTTTTTAAATTTAGGGGTACAGAGATAGAATAAAGTGCAGAGCCTTGGTTTGCATGAGGACTTTTCCCAGAATTCCATTTCCCAAGAACTACAATCTTACTCTTTTTTAAATTTTGGGTAACAATGTATTAAATCAATAAAGAAAATTCAGTAGTAAATAATTACAAATTAAAGTTTCTATAGCTAAAGTTAGATTCATCTTTAAAAGGTAACTCTACAGTGAGCAATAAATATTTATTTTAAACAAGATGGTGTTGCAGCTGGAGTGATAGTACAGTGGAAAGGGCACTTGTCTTTCAAGTTACCCCCGAGTTCTAACCCCAAGATCACATGAGATTGCCTGAGTCCTGTTATGAATGATACCTGAGTGCAGAGCCAAAAGGAAGTCATGGCATTATCAGATGTGGCCTTAAAATAAGAAAATAAAAATATCGAATAGAAATCAATAGAATAAAAATAAAGAAAGCAAAGCCAATGATCAATGAAACTAGAAGTGATTTTAACAAACGCCAAATACTCTGCCACCAAGCTACCTATATTTTAAATTATACTGCAATAAATATGAGTATATGTGTGGAGTATAGTTCCTTCTCCACTTCTATATATATATACATATTAGGTTTTTTTTCATTTTGAAGTAAATATGCTGAATGATTTTAAGGAATTTTAAATTTTTTGAAGAATCACTGCATGGTATTCCATATAATGCACCAATTTATATCTCCATCAAAATAATTTCTCCCTTTCTCTTCCTTTGTGACATTTATTGTTTACCATCTCTCAGAAAATAGCCCAGACCTGTGTCTGAAGTGATATATTTTTGTTTTAATTTTTTATTTATCTCATAAATAGAATGATTAATTCAGTTTCATTTTTTGTAATGTTGATCCTCTGATCTCTTTGGAGAAGTATCTATTAAGTCCTCAGTTTATTTTTAAAATCAGATTGTTTATATCCTCTGTGTTTTATAAGTTTGTTTTCTCACTTACTAACCACTTGTGGGTGTATATTGTGTAAATATATTCTCCAGCTCCTTAGGATGTATTTTTGTTTTGATGACAGTTTCTTTCACCATTCTAAAGCTTTTTCAGTATGTACCATCAATTTGTTTACAGTTATTTTTATTTTTAGCATGTAGAATTCAGTTCATCAATATTTTTCTAATGCAGAATGCAAAAAGCCTCTCATCTCTATTTGAGTCTTAGTTCAGATCTTATAACCTTCTTTATTTTACTTTTGGGCATTACTTTTTTGTATGTGTTTTTGATTTTTTTTTATTTATTTAAAGAAAAATATATCACACAGTTGACACAATTGATCATAATACATTTGTTTCAGGAAGAACAAAAGTAAAATTATTTAAGAAAATAGAAAGACTAACGAGATGGAAGAGAAAAAAAAGGTTCAGTAGAAAGTATATTTTTGAAAATAATTGAATGACCAATAAACTCATTAAAGGCCCAGCAGAATGTTTAATAAACTTTTCTTCTTGTCTCTCTCTCTCTCTCTTTAAGGATAAGAGTTAAAGAAGTACAGTAATAACAGTGTTAGAGTGGCAATTGTTATTTTCATAGGCCCAGCAAAATATGGGAGACATGAAAAGGAAAAGCCTTGGCCTAAATACAAGGAGAACTTACCCCTGAAGTTTTCTGGCATAAGACCAACTCTAGGCTCCAGACATACTAGGTTGTCCACCCAAGTCATTGTCTGTAGTGCCAATACACTTTTTTTTTTTTCACACAGTTGCTGTTGTTGGTGTCAGGTTTCTGTAGTTAAAGATCCTGGAATTTGTGCATATCCTACATCAAAGTCAGCATTGATGTGGAGCGCCCTCTAGTTTCACTTCACAATTAGAGGGCAAAGCAGAGAGCCCTGTCCTGAAAGCAGGTTGTTGTTGTTAAGTCTTCTGGGTGATAAGGGAAGTCTCTTTTATGTAGGTTGATGCCAGAGTTGTGGTAGGATCTTCCCTGGGAGAGGATTGCTTCCAGGTGATGTTATAGACATCTGTGGTTGTTTGGTAGATAGCATCCTTGGTTCAGGGGTGAATAGACAATGCCCATTCTTCTGAGGCCTGAGCTAGGTCATTATGACAATATTCGGGGTGTAAGGTCCCACTGCATTACAAGATTTGTGTGTTCCTATCTCTATGAGATAAGAAATTTTTGTATGTATAGCATTTTCCCTTTTAATGTGCCTATGCAAAAGAGGAACTATGCCACATGGAGTTATATGTGTATATGGGGGTCACTGGAACAAATCCAACAAGTCCAACAATCCAGTGACTTGGTTCTAACATTAACTTTAAACTGAGGGACTCTTCTACCAGAATTTCTTGTTGAACAGATCACAAAGAGAAGAACAGACAAAACAGTGGGGAAAATAATCAATGTATAAGAGAATATTTAGTAAGAGTTATACTGTTAAGGAAATAATATAAGATATTCAAAAGATATATTTGTGTCTCTTTTTTGTCTTTTGAAGTAGTTGAGGGGTTGTTGAGTTTATTTAGAGAAATAACTACATTTTAAACTGTCCTAATAATGAGAATGTATGAGGGAAATGCAGAGCCTGTTTAGAGTACAGGCGGGGGTCGGGTGAGGAGGAGGGAGACTTGGGACATTGGTGATGGGAATGTTGCACTGGTGATGGGTGGTGTTCTTTACGTGACTGAAACCCAAACACAATCATGTATGTAATCAAGGTGTTTAAATAAAAAAAATCAATAAATAAAATAGAAAGAAAACACTTTCATAACTGAACAAAAAAACAAAACAAAACAAAAAAAAAAACGGTGCACCACTTTGGTCTATGATTTGGCCTGTGCTGTCTGATAGCTGACTACGACAGTCCCATATCAGGAAAGATGTCTTAGCAGTGACTACCTAGAAATAGAGTCTCTTAGCAAGCAAAAGTCCACAATAATGGAAGGAGGAATGGAGGCCTCTGAGAGTAGGTCAATTGTAACAGTGTATTGGATTATTCTCAGGCTGATATTCTATCTTACCACTTAGGGTGCAGTTGGGCAGCTGGCATTGTGTGGGGACAATGATCTGCTTCTTGTGGAGCCAAGAACTGTAGGTTAAAAGAGTTAAATGTAGGATAATAATTATATCCTTATTTCTTAAAATACTTTTACTTAATTTCTATA
This sequence comes from Suncus etruscus, assembly GCF_024139225.1. Taxonomy (NCBI): domain Eukaryota; kingdom Metazoa; phylum Chordata; class Mammalia; order Eulipotyphla; family Soricidae; genus Suncus; species Suncus etruscus. Next base: position 71,166,264 of record NC_064860.1, read on the forward strand.
GATGATGCTAGATAGTGTTCTAACTTCAATTTTGGCATGTTGTTGCCTATTTTTCCCCAGAGTTATTTATGTTCTATTATATACTTCTTGTTACTTTGTTATAAATATTTCATATTTTCTGGGTCTAAATATTTTCTGTTAACAAAATAGGATACATCCATTCTGTTGTCTTTTAATTTTTATTACTCAAAAAAGTTGTAGTTTCAAATAATATATATAATTTATACTATTTTAATATATTATATCATTGGAATTTTGATATGGGTTTCATGCTATCTGAGCATTGCTTTAAGTAAAATAGCCATATATTTTATATTAATTTTTTTTTTTTGTTTTTGGGCCACACCTGGCAGTGCTCAGGAGTTGCTCCTGGCTGTCTGCTCAGAAATAGCTCCTGGCAGGCACGGGGGGCCATATGGGACACCGGGATTCGAACCAATCACCTTAGGTCCTGGATTGGCAGCTTGCAAGGCAAATGCCACTGTGCTATCTCTCCGGGCCCTGATATTAAATTCTTAAAGTCAATTACTCAAACATTTTTCACTTTTTCTGCGTCCAGTAAGTTTCAAGAATGACATAGACTTTAGAGTACAGATCTTTTGATATTTTATTGTATTAATTTCAAAATATTTAATTTTTTGTGTGTAGTTGAAATGGGACCATTTTTTAAAGGAAGCTGCACCTAGAGCTTCTCTTCAGAAAGCATTAGAAAAATAGAAGATTAAGGGGCTCTATGAGAGTTCAATTATTATATATTGACAGTTCAATACATTACTATCTAAAAATAGATATATGATATGACTACCAAACCTGAACAAGGAGTAGAAAATCAAGGAAATATTGTGAAAAACCTTTGGCTGACTGAATCCAAATCTGGGGTCAACCTTCTTTCACATCCTTTTGATGACTTCCTTCAATAAAGTCTTTTTATTTGGACTTTGGGAACTAATTTAAATAGTTGATCATGCTTTGCTGATTTTCCAAATTGAAAAATTGTTTCCGTTTTACTGTAGGATATCAATAACAGGCTCTTACATTAAATTTTTTATGTATTTTCAGTTAATAAATTATCCTGATAATATCCTAACAAAAGAATTCTTTCCTCATATATTCTGTTTGAATAAAATATAAATATAGAAGTAATTTTTAAAAATACTTTTAAAGATATTTCTCCTTACACTGCAATCAAAATATATTTTTCATAATTTTCTTTACTTAGTAATTTTTATTTAGCTCATTTCCAAGGTCATGAAGTAGAGATATAATTTCTAACAAGATATAATGTCAGTGATTATAAAGGCAAATGTGAATGGAATGTGAGGGAATAAATTGTCACATATCAGGTATTCATATGCTGGAACAGAGACTTAAAATGAAAGTGTCTTGACAAGGCCTTCTTACTATACTCCTTAACAATTACAGAAATTATCTGTGACTGCAAGCTGTATTTCAAAATGAGTATGCTCATTAACTAAACATAGAAAAGTTGTAGAACATAGAACAGTATAGAACAATATACTTATATATATGCAGCAGTATGAAATAAATTTGTTTTCCTGGTAACAATATAGTGTGTGAGTATTTGTCATCTCAGTAAAGACCAACTTGTGTAAACAAACAAATAAAAACTAAGTTAAAGAATACAAGTAGCTAGAATTGAAAACAAGAAAATCTTCCTCATGCATGTTTACAAAGTGCAAATTAGAATAGCAGTAAAACAAATATACTTGATTATTTTATTAAATTTGCTAATGTTCATAAACGGTGCTGACATATCTCTGGAATTAGGAAAAATTGTCAAAAACACTCTGGTTGTAGTTTATGTTTTTCTAACTCTTCCATCTTAAAAATTTAAAAGCACAATGTCAAAGTCAAAAAGTTCACTTCTAACTTTGAGGAAGTATTATAGACTTTAAGGCACTTGCCTTTCACAGGACTGACCCTACTTTGACCAAGTAATATATATGATCCCCTGAGGACCACCAGGTGTAATTCCTAAACATTGAGCAAGGTTGATCCCTAAGTACTGTCAGTTGTGGTCTTACTCCCTACCCCAAAATGTCAGTTGAAATTCTATTTAAAATATTTTCTGACAACAAATTGGGACATATATATATATAAAATCTAGATATATCTAACTTGATAGTCATTTCATGGTTTTTTTTTTTGGTTTTTGGGCCACACCCGGCAGTGCTCAGGGGTCACTCCTGGCTGTCTGCTCAGAAATAGCTCCTGGCACGGGGGACCATATGGGACACCAGCATTCAAACCAACCACCTTTGGTCCTGGAACGGCTGCTTGAAAGTCAAACGCCACTGTGCTATCTCTCCGGGCCCTCATGTTTATTTTTTTATAAAAAATTTTATAAACAAAATATAATGTAAAATTTTAAGGTAAGCAACAGATATTCAAATATAATCATTAAAAGAGAACTGTACTATGAGATAAAAGGTAGCCATTCATAATGAAATTAAAAGAATATGGAAGGTAATATTAATCTTTAAAAATAAATTTGCACAACAATTTCCAATATGACTTCTTTAATTTATAAAATAAAATCTTACGTGTGCATAGAAATTGTTTGAAAATATCGAAGAATATTTCAAACACTATCTGGTCTTTTGAACTTACTAGTACCAGACTATAACGTTTAACTAATCATTATTTTATTTTCTACAAGAATCTTTCTTGCACACAACGTGTTATTTTTATGATTAAAAAAAATAAAAACCGTAATCTAAAACCTAAGTAAGATAAAATGCATTTTTAAGAGGCTTGGGCTGAGTTCATCAATGTGGAGCTCCTTTTGATACTGGACCCATGAGACTCTACTGCCCCCTGTGGCAGAAAACATAAATTGAAGTCACTAAAAGATGAACAGTTTGGTTCTGAAACTGAAAGGAGGTAGCTGCTATTTAAGGAAAATCACCTGACATCAGGTGATCACTTTAATTAAATAGTTTTATTTATTTTTGTTATTTACTAACATATTTGTAGAGTATTATGGCAGCAGTTTGAACGTCTCTAAGATTCTGTTTCTCTACATTTCAAAAAAAATAAAATGTACCCCATTTGCCAAGTTAAGATAATAGGAATTGTTATTTGACTTATCACAGCGGGTCTCTCACATAAGGGTTTTAACTTTCTTTTTTTTAATGAAAGTTTTCCCATATTATTTATTTCAAATTAAGACATTTTTAAAATGTTCAGCTCTTTGCTTAATAAAATGTGATTTCACATGTAAATGAATTCTAGTTTCTTCGCAGGACCTGGCAGTCAGAAAAGACTCTTCAAACAGGTGTTTGCCTATAGGCATGTGGCCCCTCTTGCCTGACTTGTGTTTTTATCCCTCATGGCTAGATTCCCAAGGCCCTGCTGAGTCAGGTTAGGTTAGCTTAGAGAATTTTCAATTCTGTGTAGCCATCACTGACTGAATCATTGAGTAATGAATAAAAGGAGCCACAGGGAGCTGTTCCAGGCTTCAGATCCTGTCCTTGGGAAAATTAATCACAAATAGTTACACACAGAAACACTTTTTTGTGAAAACATGATTTAAAGGAGCATATTTAGCTAACTGAAGCCTGAGGAGAAGTGTTTAAATACTATATCAAGTGGTAATCTTAGAAAAAGATACTTTTCAATTTCTTTAAGTTCTTCCAAACAGAAAAATCAGAACTGAGGGAAGGAAATTAATTGTTACAAATTAGGTGAAAGCATGAATAAACTAGTCAACTATAAAGACAACTAACTAACCCATCTTTATTATATAAGTCATTTTATGAAAACATGAGAGGAATATGGTATAAACATTTATGAATTCACATTCTAATTAATAATGAATAATTTATACATAGGACCTAGATAATATTTTATATAACTCTTCCCCAACTTTGGGTAATGGAAATAAGACTCAAATAAACTTTTCTGTTATCTTAGGATGGGTATAGCCTGGTTCAATTCCCATCAGACTATTTGATCCCCTGCCTCTGCCAGACCAAACTTTGAGGTCAGAGCCAAGAATAAGTCCTGAATGCCACTGACAAGTGTGGTCCAAAACAAAAATAAAAGCTTCTCCCATTCTAGAATTCAACAAGTCATCTTAGGAAAATCAAGAAGAATACAAAATCATTAATTTGACTAAATATATATGCATACATATCAACCAGAACACTATTTTTTCAAATATATATTTTTATTTAAGTAACATGATCATATTTGGGTTACAGTCATAACCAGAACACCCCCCTTCACCAGTGCAATATTACCCCTCCCCCCTTTATCGCCACTATTTGAAAATAACTTAAGTGGTGAAAAGTTGTTAAACTAAAGAAAGAAGCTGTGGTATTTATACACAATAGAATATAACCAGATATAAGAAAAGATAAAATTCTGACTTTTATAACTTGACTGGATCTTAAGGAAGTCATCCTAAGTGAAATCAATCTGACAAATAAGGACAAAAATCAGATGAGCTCATTCAGATGAGGGCATTAAAAATGAAAAGTAAACAAAAATAACAAAAAAATGCAAAAACAAATGCATGGCCTTTATTTGTAGAATTGTAGTTTCTAGAGGAGGAGAAGAAAAATCAAGAGGCTGATGAGTTTGTAGACTGAAATGAGTTTTTGATACTTTTATGAGTATAGAATAGTTCTATGTAGGTTATAAAATTATGCTCATAAAGCATATATTGCTACAAACTAACAAAACTTTAATAAAATGAAGGTAAAAATAAGACTTTTATTATTGGAATATTGATCTTTATTCTTTAGAATATTAATTTAAGTTATCTAAGGAGATAATATTGACACAAAATCTACTAGCAGTATGAATTAGAAATATCACAGCACTAGTAAGGCAAAAATACTTGGTTAGAATCAAAGTCATGGGAATGATACTACCTACTGTTTATAAAAAAAATGTCAGAAAACTTAGCTAAAATAATTCACAAAATTTCCTACATTTTCTGTGGATCAAATTGGAAATGGTTACTCTGGATAAGAACTGGAAATTGAAAGGAAGTAAATTGATATGCCTGATAGTCCTTCATTATCGGTATTTCAAACATGTGACTAAATGAAAAGAGTAAGCGTGAGAAGAAAAATGTCTTCCATAGAAGCAGCTGGTGAGATTTGGAGGATATAACTGTAGAAATTAGTGGCAGAAAATGAACACTGGTAAAGGTATGGGTGTTAGAACAGTGTTTGAATAAAACTCGACTACTAGCAATTTCTTAACTCTGTATCTCACAGTGATTTAGTGAAAAAGAGCTGTAACTGCTGGGCTTTTTTATTTCAGTCTATTAAAATAGAAACAAAAATGTATTAAGGGTAGGAAAGCCTCTCAATTTTCTAAGAGTTGTAGATCCACTTTTAGCTTCAATTGAGTTAGGAGGATTCAGTTCTTAAAAGGATGCTGATCAGAGAACACCTTTCCCTTGCTAGTTGTTGGTCAAAGGCAACACTCCATATATTATACTTCATATATTACACATGGGTTTCTCTAACACAAATTTGATATAAGTCAGAGAGTCTGATAACAAGATGGAAGTCATCTTTTGCAACTATCATGGAAGTAAAAGTCATAGTTCTGCTACATATACTGACTAGAGTGTTATTATATCTAAACCATATCCCAATAGAAGGAATTACAAATAGCTTGAAAACTAGAAAGTAGGGATCATTTTAGATCATTTTAGATATGTTGTCTACTACAGAAATTGTCACACTAAGTGTAATATTATTCTCTGAAACTATTCAGTATGCTACCAGTACATATCTGATTGCATTAAATAGGAAATTTACTGATGGAAAAAACTAACAGCATTGCTTATTTAATTTAAAAATAATCATTGTAATTACATAATATAAATATACTTTTACAATATGTAACTTCACTGGCATTATTTTCTTTAAAATATTTTGTAATTTCTATATGATCATCAGTTGTCAAACAAAGTCTTCCATTAATAAGGTAAAATTGGTGATAAAATTATGTAAAGCAATTTAATGTAATACCTAAAACTCTCCTCTTAATATAAAGTATAAACTCTGAGTTTTGTAGAAATAATAACCAGACAAAAATCAATTTGACTTACCCAATTGTATAAGCATTCCACAAATAAGTTAACACATATTAGAAAGGACAATTCTTAGTATCCTGAATAAAGCTCATTTGAACACTTATAAAGTGAGCAGATCCTACACATTTTTTACATAGAGTCACGCATTTTGTCAGGTCAGGGTTTCATATGCTAAAGACTTGGGTTTCTCACCATTTAGTTTATATCTTGAAGTTCTGATGCCCAGTGTAATTGTACGTAGGGATAGTGCTTAAAGAGTTGATTACATGAAATGAAGTCTTAAAAGTAGGAGTCTGATTTGATAGAATATTCATGTTCTTAAAGAGACACCAGGGAACTCAATCTTCCTCAGAGTCACATAAGATGATATATGAATGCATATATACATGAAGGCTACCTACTAGCAAAAAGAAAATGGTCTGAAATAAACATACTTTGCTACTATCTAAATCTTAATTTTCCAGCCTCTAGATATTTAAGAACTAACAAATGGAGGGGGAAATAATGGATGGTACCAAGAACAAACAGTTGTATGAACATTGAGTAGAAATAAAAAATGATAGACTTAAACACCAAATCCAAAGCCAACTACAACAGAATCGATACCCAATCTATAACAAGCTAGACTCAGAAGGAACCACTTATACTAGCAGCCCGGAGAGCAAAGGAGGGGTGATATGGGATGCATGCTGAGAACAGGGATGGAAGGAGGACAACATTGGTGGTAGGAATGGCCCTGATTCAATTTCACTATGTACCTAAAATACTACTGTGAATGATTTGTAATCCACTTTGGTCAAAATAAAATTTATTAATAAAAATAAATAAAACTAAAAAAGAAATGCAAATAAAAAAGAACTATTTTTGTTGATTCCAGCACCTCATCTATGAAAAATTTCCTCTTTTTCTGATAAAGCATAAACAGATTAAGTTATCACCCTTATGAACTATTTAAACCTAACTACCTCCTAAAAGCCCTTCCCCAATGCAGTTATTTTGAGGTTTATGAATTTAACAATTTAAGTTAGGGAGGCAACTCATTCCTAGTACTCTTAAAGATTCAAAAATAAAATAATAAATAAATAAAATAGATTAATGTCTGCATTAAATAAACTCATCTGTCTGATAAATATACACTAGGCAAATACAAATATTAGCCAAAAACTTAGAAATGTTTTCAACACTTAGAAAAACAAAAGCTACTGAGAATGTTTAGTAATTTCTACAAATCAATAATAAATGACAAGAAAAAGAGAATATATGCATATATGTGAACAGGAATTACTAAATAAAAATCCAATAAACATTCATGGCTCAAAAATGTTGCATTTCTATAAGGAAATTGAAATTTTTAATAAAATTATTTTATACTAGATAATTAAAATAAAAATGAATTTGGAAATAATATCAACTATTTGTAGGTATTGTGAAAGAAACTTCATATAATTTTTGGTTATAAAACATACTGGTAATCCCATTTAGGATAGAAAATTAATCTTCATACATAAATAGACCACATATATTTTCTGTGACATTTATTACATTCTTATTAGAGTATCCTACTGAAATTATCACTTAGAGAAATAATATAGAAAATAAAAGTCTTTTATCAGGAATGAAAAATCAGGAGTAGTTCAAACATTTTCTACAAGATTTCATTGTATTTATGCAATGCAATATCATAGGCAGTGTTAAATGTATAAATTAAAATTGTTATAAACCAATGTAGATAAACTTCTAAGCAGTATTTTAAATAAAATATAACATGTTACCCTAAAAATATAATTTTATGCAACCTCTATGAATGAAAGCAAAAAGTTATAAGTAAAATTATGAAAAATATACTCCATTTATGCTCCCAATAATAACCTTAAATTATTATTTAAAGTTAATAGCTATTTTTGAGCAGTAAAGATCATAAAAGTAATGGTAATATTTTTGTTGGACTCAGATTAGCTTTCCTATTACTGCCTTAAACTAAAATAGGGCATAAATGCGTAATTGGTCTTGATAAGGATGGGGGAGACACATAGAAAGACAACTTGTTGACCTCAGATATAATAACTGGAGAGTGCAAAGAATGTGTTGCCCTCTATCTCTCCAGGTGAATGTTCACTTTCGTGTCAGTGCATGCTTTGATATGTATTATTTTCCAAAAATCTCATTCAAAAATTTGCCTATAAATTTTATTCCCAATTGTGACTGTTCCTTCAAATGGACTGTATTATCATCTCAAATGCCTGACACTACTAATTTAATGAGGTATTTTCTGAATATAAAGAATTGTTAGGAGGCTTTGAATTCTTCAGAGTCCCTGAAAATACTCATACACATTAAATTGAGGATAGAACTGAATGTTCTGGTTGTTCAGTGAGTTAGCAAGAGCAAATCCTATGGGGTCAGGTAAATTGACCAAGTTTATTCTAGCAGCTGCCGTATCTAGGAAGTGGCTACATATCAACTTCCTGCAACAGGTGCTCTGGCTCTGAGCCATCAGGAAACTGGGTCAATTTGCTAGGAATGGTAATCTCTGAGTTTTACGAAGGGCTAGTTACATTTTAAAGTGTCCACTCAACCTCTTTCCTTTCAGCGATTCTGCAAACTTGAAGAGAACCCTCACCACCACCCCAGTCAAAATGAAATGATTATTTTATCTGTTGGTATTATTTTTATTTCAAATGAAAGTCCTGAATCAGGTCTAATTTTTGCAAAGTATTCTAATGCTAGACATTTTATCACAGTCACCTGCACCAATAAAACACTTCTAGAATGTCCTGATTTAAATCTAGTGTTCTGCATACCACCTGGCAGACTAACTCATTTTTAGCCTGCCACCAAGTTTCTGAATCTCTTTATCAATTCTGATTCCTTTTACAGCACTGATAAGAACACATTATGCAGATGACTTGAATTAAAGTTCTAATTGACAGAACACTTGAACTTGACTGAAAAGGTAAACACTAAATAAACTGTATTTATGACATTGTTCATTTGCTGTTGGCATTTCTGTAAATGTTTAGAAGAGAAAAATTCAAACATTAAGTAGTTTTAGGTTAATCATGAAGGGTAGTTATTAATTTAAATTCTCAAAGCATGTTGAAAAATGTACTCAAAGCTGAAACTTTGATAGTCAAACAACTTTATCTATTTTTCTCTACACTTGAATGTAAAATGTTAACTATTTCTTAAACAATATGCTATTTTCCAAAAAACTTAGCCAACACGTTTCAAAGTTTATTCAATTCTACAATAATTATTAACTTTATATTGTAGTTATCAGCATTGCTTATTTACAGATAACTTTAAACATCTATTAAATCTTGCTGCAATCATTCAACAAATAAATTCTAAAAAATTCAAGAAAGAATTCAAAGTTACCTTATTTGTTCTGGTCACTGAAGGTTATTTTATAGAAATAATTGAAAGAAATACTACTTTTATTTTTGTGTCTTTGGTTTATACCAGAGGTCTCAAACTCAATTTACTTGGGGGCTGCAGGAGGCAAAGTCGGGGCCACATAAGGGATTTCACAAAAAAAGTCCTCAAACGTCATTATTAACAGTTTTAATTATTTATTCTGAACATGAATAGAACATAGTGTGAAGATCATGAACAGTTCTTCTGAACATGGCATCTTTTGCCTATTCCTTGCTGCCAGAGACTTGACAGAGCTTCTTCTGACAAATCTGAACCACATTTGGCTTTAGAGAGGAAGTAGTTGAGACCCTCAGTATGGCTTGAAGATGATCATCATTAAGCCTAGACCTGTACTTTGACTTATTGAAGTTTAAAGTGGAGAATAACTTTTCACACAAATATGTTCTCCAAAAAGGCACATGGTGTGCTTGAACATTCGGGAAAGCTCAGGGAAGCTGGGGGGCAATTCTCTAAAAAATTGCCCATGCATGTCTGCTTTTCCACTAATCTCCCTGAACTTGGCTTTGAGATCAGAGTTGCATTGCAAGTCGATGAGCTCCATTTGAAGCACAGGAGAGGCATCTTGCACATCAAAGGAAAAGGGGTCCACAAAAAATTGGAAAGTGGCTCTGTGCTTTTTGAAGTCTGGAAATCTGTGATCAAATTCCTTCTCTAGCTTAGAAATAGCACCAACATATTTCTCACCACTGAATGGTATGCCTGCATCCACAAGTTCCTTGCATGCTGGGAAATGACAAAGGTTTGTCTGAGAGAGCTGGGATTTCTATAACACAAGTTTTGTGAAGAATGCTCTCACATTGTCATAGGTAGCACTGATAAGGTGCCCCGGGCCTTATAACATCTTGCTTAGTACATTCAGGTTGTGTGTGATGTTAACAAGGAAAGCTAAGTCCATGAGCCATTTGTGATTACTCAACTCAGAAACAGCATTTCCATCCTTCTCCATGAAGGCTTTCACTTCTTTTCTCAACTCAAAAAATCTTTTCAGGACATTTCCCCTGCTGATCCAACGTACCTCGGTGAAATAGAACATATCTCCATATTTTGACTCCATTTCCTCTTAAAAAGCATGGAACCTCCTGTGCTTTAAGACCCTAGATCTGATTTGGTTGATGCATTTCACAACAACAGACATCACATTGTCACATGGCAGGCATTTACTGCAAAGGGCCTGCTGATGGATAATGCAGTGAAGAGCAATGACCTTCTCTACACCCTCTCTTCAACTTTTCTTGAACAAGTGCCACCGTCCATTTTTCCTCCCTTTCATTGATGACACTCCATCGGTTATTATTCCAACAAACCTCTTCCATGGCAAACCTGCATTCTCAATGGCATCACACAGATGAAAAAATATCTCATTAGCGGTGGTCTGACCATGCATTGGAATTATTGTGAGCAGCTCCTCTGTCAATTTAAAGTTGCAATCAACACCATGGACATAAATTGTGAGCTGTGCAGTGTCTGTTATAGCTGTGCCCTCATCAAGAGCAACTGAGCATGCATCAAATAATTTGGCTTTCTCACACAGTTGATGATAAATGTCACTTGACATGTCAGAAATGCGCTCTGCCACAGTGTTGGCAGAAAGGCTGATTTTGCTAAACTGACCTTTCTTTTCTGGACAGATAATACTTGCAGCCCGTAACATGCATTTTTTAACAAACTCTCCTTCTGTGAATGGTTTCCCTGCCTTAGCAATTATCTCACTAACCATGTAACTAGCTTCGACTGATGCAACATTCTCTTTGGTTGCTTTCTTGAAGAAATCTTGTTGCCTCATTAGACATGCTTTAAGACTGGCAACCCGCTTGGCTCTCTCATTTCCTTGATATTTTGCACATTCCTCAGCATGTTTAGTTGAATAATGGCGTTTCAAGTTGTATTCTTTATGCACTGCAACTTTCTCTGAGCAAATAAGACATATGGGGATGCCCCTGTGCTCAACAAAGAAATACTGCGTCTCCCACTTTTCTGGAAATTGTCTGTGCTCGTCATCAATCTTTCTCTTCACTGCAGGCTTTGATAAAGTCATGATGAAGGTATGAAAAAATCTAATTCTGTAATAAACTTCTCTCCCTTAGGCCTCCGATAATGCAAGGGACAGCCAGTAGGAGTAGCAGAAATGACGTCTGCACTAGGTGCAAAGTATTTGGGATTATTCACTTACTAAATATTTGCAATAAAGAATTGCATTAGTAAGAAAAAAAATCGCAAAAAAAATTGCATTAAACATTTGCATACCCCGAAAGGAACTGCTCGGGGTATGCAAATGTTTAATGTGATTTTTTTCTTACTAATGCTATTTTTATTCAGTAAGGAAATGATTCAGTAAGCAAATAATCGCAAGTACTGCGATATTTGAAGGCCAGCTACGGGCCACAAAATGTTGTATAGAGGGCCGCAAACAGCCCGTGGGCCGCGAGATTGAGATCCCTGGTTTATACTCTTATCAATAATGTGCTGGTCTTCATGAAACAGTGCAGTACTAGGGAAAGAACCCAAGCCTTTGACATTATCAACATATACTCAGTTTGGTTAGCTATCTCATAATCCAGTACTGCATTTTCATTTTATATAGGAAATACATATAATTTGTTTTATGTAATATATGTAAACATTTGCCATGTGTATGTTAAAATATATAGATATGGGTATTATATGGGTAGCTAGAAATATTTGAAGACATTCCTCAAGTACTAGGAGTCCATTTTGGTCTGTTACTTTATTGTATTCTCTGGCCAAATATTTTTGTTTATGATTACTTCTACAATGCACATTTGCTTCTTAAAATAAATAGATATTACATCATCTAATTTATCAATTTCTCACTAATATACTCTATAGTTGTATTCCAGTCTCCCTTTTGTGTTTGTACAGTTTTATCCTGTGTTGAGCCAACTGAAAATGATCATTCTTTCTACATGGTGACACTTCATTTATTTTCTTTTTTAAATTAACTTTAGTAAAGCACTATGCTGAGTAAGGTCATTCATAGTTGAGCTTCACACCATATGATGGTTCAGCATTGATTCTACCATCAGTGTCAACTTCCACTATATTTCCCAGTTTCTTTCTCCTGTCTCCCACCCTAAGTTTACCATCCTGAGAGTAATCTTATGTTTCGTTTAAAGTTTAGTCATCATGATTTCAGTGGTATTGACCCTGTGGGTGGTAGATTTAGCTCTATCATTCTTTCTTTCCAGTGGATACTTTATTTCCAATGAATCCCCTTGAATCTTGCTTACTTTTGGTTCTTACCTTGGTCTTCTAGTCCCAACCCTCTCCAATTGGTTACTACCTTTCTTCCTAAGCTCAGAATTCAAGAGAAATCTAGTCATCCCCTCTTTAACCTATACATATTTTGACAAATATGTTGTGCCCAAATATTAATTTTTGATGTTTAGTGCGACCACCCAAACCTGCCCGCAGGGACGGGGATTGCCAGTTATTCGTGGGTCACAAAGAGGACTTAACCTGTAAAAGAATTGGGGAGGGGAACAGACAGGACTCAAGACAAGATTCTGATCAAGAGCCATTTATTACAAAGTTCACAGAGCTTATATAGTAACAAGCCACAAAGAGGCAGGGGGTGGGCCTGCGGAAAGAAATGTGTACGTGCCAGATAACATGAAGGCATTTATTGTTAAAACATTTACAATTACTCAATGTTCTTACTAAACATAAAGTTAAATCTAGATCTTAACTCATGCTTGAAAGGTCAACAGGAACAAGGCTGGCAACATAGTTTAGCAAAGCTCCTCAGGCATCCTGTTTGATAGCACAATTTGTTCTAACTTTGTCTTGTGTTTTACTCATTTCCTAAGCTCCGGAGGTGGGGGGCCTCGAGGGCAGCTATACCAGGATGTTCTGCAAAGCGCAGCAGAAGCAGACGAAGCATGTGGGGCTGTCAGGTCCCTGACAATTCCCCATCTACTGTAGACTGCAAAAGAGAAAAAGGGTGGCAAACCCTTCTTAGGTTGTTGCTGCAGACAGACAGCATACTTACCCGTCATTGGCAGAACCACAACCTGGATCTTTCCGAGAGATCTGTGTGGGCAAATCTCTGGTCTGGAAGCCCTCTATTTGCAGTTCAGCTTCATCAGTTTTGTGCTGCTCTGAAGCAATCAGCTTAGAGTAGTGCACAGCCACTTGCTTGAAGTGCCAATCAACCTGCTGCTTAATAAAGTCAGTCAGCCTATGAAACACCCATGAGCCAAAGGAAATAAGCAAAAGAATTACGGGTCCCAATTACGGGTCCCAAAATACTGGGCAACAAGGTAGAGAGCCATGCGGAGGTTGCAGACCAGTTTTTGTACCAGGCTTTCTCTTTGCCTAAACCTCTTTTTGTCTCTTCCAAGCTCTTTTCTACTCTGCATATGCTGTCTTTTACCAGACCCAGTTTATCTTTAGAAATACATTTCTCATGGAGGGCAGCACACAATCCCCCTTCTTTCAAAAACAATAGTTCCAAACCCCGCCTATTTTGCAACATAACTTCAGCAAGAGAGACCACAGTTTGTTGGAGATAGTCAAGTCCCATTTTCAACTCTTCTACATCCCGAACAACTGTTTTTGCTAAGGCAGATATTTGGCCCTGAGTATGCACTAGGGAGTAGATGCCAGTTCCAGTGCCAGCAGCAGAAAGCCCAAGAAGAACTGCAAGGGTGACGGCTGTTAGGGGTTCTCTTTTTTTTTTTTTGCCTGGAATAATGATAAGGGTGAAGGGCAGCCTGAAAAACAGATTCTGTATAAATTTGCAGATTTGGTAAAAGCATAACCAAAACACAGTAATCGTGGGATTCAAGAAAAAGGTCAGTAATAATATGAGAGGAAAGACCAGTAGAGCAAGCAAAAAAGATTGAATCAGGATCCTGTAAAAAGAGAATGGTTTGTGTAACCACAATAGTATCATTACAAATAGGTTCAAAGGGGAGTGGGGGGAGCACATGAGAACCAAGAAGGCATGTTCCGAATTCCACTACCTGTCCCACAGTAATCTTGTGTGAATCAAGTTTATCTTGCTATCGTAACTCTCCCGATTTTTTGGTGGTTGTGGGAACACCGAAGGTGGCAATGCCTTCATAGTAGGGTGGTTGGGGAGAATAGCATATCCAGCAGTTTTTATAATCAGGGTCAGTTATAGTGGCAGCAGAAGCATTCATCATGTCCAAAATAAGCTGTGCTGTGGACGCAGGTCCAACAGGTATAACCGGTCTAAAATATGCTGTGGGAGTAACTTCTGCGGGAGGTGCTGGTGTATGAGGAAGAAAAGGTGCCGAGGGAAGGGCAAAAGCAGTCCATTTGGATGATGCAAAATGAGATTGGGTCCCAGAAATGCTCCTGCAGGAGATGGCGGCTGCTTAACAAGTTGTAAAGAAAAAAATCATGTTGGGGTCTGTGCCAGAAATATACAATTGAAGTCCCCATTCCAAGACAGATGTCCAGTGATGGGCTTTACCCTTAATGTAATAATAATAGGGTTGCACCATTGCTCTCCTTGCCAAGTGCTACACGACCCATCTCTGGCTCCATTTCTGACTTTGATAAAGTCAGTGGAGGAGGAGGGATTCCAATAGGCATTGCCCATAGATTCACAGTCCCAGGTGGCACAAAAATAGGAGTCCCTTCCGCCACATATGCGGTTATACTCACGGGCACAGTGGGTGCTGGGGCAAACATAAAAATCAGTTTGTTGAAGGAGTTGTCTGTTGAGGGCATTGCCACATCCTGCCAGCTTAGAAGAAACAACAGGGCGGCCTTGGGATCCTGCAGTGTATCTGCCTTCACTGTAACCATTGGCAAGGTTTGAGGCGGCTTAGATTGGGGCCAATAAGTGCATGGCACCTGCCAATCTTTGTAGGCTCTGAGGGCCAGGTGGCAAAGATCTGTAAGCAAAAACAAATCCGTGGGAGGCTTGTTGGAGCTTCTGGTTTGAGTGGCTACAACATCTCCAGCCTTGTTTTTTAATAGCCATGTATAATTAAAAAGTTGGTAGTGGCCAGACCCGTGGGCAGTAACAAAAAGAGGAGCTCAAAAGGGGGCTTAAAATTCAAAAAGAGAAGAAAAAGAGTAATTATTAGCACAGTCTTCAGGCAGCTTTGCATTTTCATGGTCAGCATCTGAAAGAGAAAGAGCATCGCTCTCAGGGATATCTTCCCTAGGTGGGTTATAAAGCTTAATTAGTCTTTCTGGCAACCATTGGGTCTCATTTGTTGAGTGAATGTGGACACAGGCAAGTCATTTCCCCCAAATTAGCACAGGATCAGGGCCACACCATTTGCCTGTTGTCACATCCTTCCAGAGAATGGATTGGAAGTCATTTTGCATGGATGGGTGCCAGAATCGGTCGACTGCAGACCGGCCTTTCAAGTCCAATGTTAAAAAATTAAGAATGAAAAGGGCATGACTTAAAAGCAGCCGAGGACGGCCGCAGCGAGTAAACAGAAGTTCTTCTGCAGAACTTAATATTTTGAGCATATTTTTAAGTGTTTGGCTCTTTCCACAATACCCTGCCCTTGAGGGTTAAGTGGGATTCCTGCTGTGTCACACACTACCATATTTGTCAAAGTACTCGGACAATTCCCTACCCAATTTGTCCCAAGTACTCACATTTATTTGGGGACGTGTTAAGATAAACCAGGGACACACGACCTTAATAAAAACAAAAAAATCTAGCTAAATCCTTTTTCTTAATTCTGATATGTCTGTCCTGTAATGTTGTCTTGACTTCTTTTAAGAAAGTCACCTCCTTAGAAAATTGGGCCCCCATTCTGGCAGGCTATGGGATGGCGGATTTAAGTCGACTTATTAGGCTAACCTCTCTGCACCATAGTCTTCAAAATAAAGACTGATCTGATGTCTGATGAGCAGGCTCTCGAGATGCGCTCTATGTTAATGCTGTCCGGTTAAAATCCTTGCTTTGTTACCCACGTTGGGCGCCACCTGCAACCACCCAAACCTGCCCGCAGGGACTGGGGTTGCCAGTTATTCGTGGGTTACGAAGAAGGTTTAACCTGTAAAAGAATTGGGGAGGGGAACATACAGGACTCAAGACAAGATTCTGATCAAGAGCCATTTATTACAAAGTTCACAGAGCTTATATAGTAACAAGCCACAAAGAGGCAGGAGGGTGGGCCTGCGGAAAGAAATGTGTACTTGCCAGATAACATGAAGGCATTTACCATTAAAACATTTACAATTACCCAATGTTCTTACTAAACATAAAGTTAAACCTAGATCTAAACTCATGCTTGAAAGGTCAACAGGAACAAGGCTGGCAACATAGTTTAGCAAATCTCCTCAGGCATCCTGTTTGGAAGCACAATTTGTTCTAACTTTGTCTTGTGGTTTACTAATTTCGTAAGCTCCGGGGTGGGGGTTGGGAGCCTCGAGGGCAGCTATACCAGGAAGTTCTGCAAAGCAGCAGCAGAAGCAGACCAAGGGTGTGGGGCTGTCAGGTCCCTGACAGTTTAGTTTTTAAACTTCTGATCAATAAGTACAAAATATTTTATTTAAGCTATTTAAACAAAATATTTGTATATTTTTGCTACCATATTTGCTTTCTTCTTAATCATCTTTTCAAACAAATCACTCAGAAAAACACACTTGAATATTTGAAATTTTATGCAACATTTCTGTTTGGTTTTACATATTAATTTTTATATCTATCATTTTAATAGTTCTTTCTTATATTCTGTATTCCATAAATAAACATAAATACTGTGCAGTCACAAGGCAAAAACAGATGCATTTAGTTTCTATAAGCTTGGATCTAATTTAAGAGTAACATTCTTAGAAAAATAAGCTGGAGGCAGAAGGACAAATACAGGATGATTTTACTCATTTTTAGTATATAAAGAATCAAATCAAGAACTTATCAATATCAACTGATAATAAACATTGAACAGTATATAACTGATCTGAGAATGTCTGTTTGGGAGAAAAGAAAATAAAGGTAAATATATTGACTGGAAATAACACAGGACAATTGGTGAAGACTGTAACATACAGAGGCATAAATATGAACCAAATTTACAATAGTCAATAAACAAATAATGAGAATGGAGGGGAAGGAACTTCAACCAAAAGAGCATAGGAATAGGGATGAAAAGTCTTGGGACATTTGGTTGCAAGAATATGCAGAAACTGTGTTCATCAATAGCATAAACTTGATTACCATTTTAATCCTGTTACTTAAGCTATAGTAAAGTTTAAAATAAACAATAAAAAAATTAAACCTAAAATTTTCTGTCAATATAATTTTAAGAATTCCTTTTTATACTATAACCAAGTAAATGGTTTTTTATCTATTATAGATATTTTTAGATCATTAAGTGATATAAAATTGCTGTTTAGTATAGATAATCCAGTGGATCTCAGTTTTCTTGCTGATCTGACTTATTTGTGGTTTCACTTTAGACCTTTTTTACATACAAAGTATGTATGTTCTTATACAATCAATAGGAAAGAATCAATGACAGAAACAGAGTTAATATTAAGATATAGAGCCTATAAAAATAAAATATATTTTTAACTGACATAAAATGGTAGGGTCTCAAATCAAAGGAATTACTGCAAAGTTCTTAAGGGATGAATTGAATGGATGAAAAGAAAGTAACTCAGGGAAGAAATGTCAAATTCTGGGGCTTGAATACACAGTTGATTTTAAAAGGTTTATGTTGGGACAGAGATAAAGTACAAATGAGAGGCAACTTACCTTGCATGTAATTAATCTAGTTTCAATACCAAGTATTCAATAAGGTGTCCAGAGTCCCTCAGCAGTGATTTTTGAGTGCAGGAGCACTAATAGGTGTCCCTCCAAAATTAATAATAACTGAAAATGAATAAAAGGTGTGGTTTAAAGATCTCAGTAGAATAAAGGGGAAACTGATGAAGAGTGGGGGGTTGAAATGTTGTATGTGTAAAATGTTGTATTAACAGTGTTGTAAATCATGAATCTAATAAAAAGAAAGTGAAGAAAAAAATCAGAGAAAGTACAGACAAGTACAAAAAAGTACATAAAAAGTACTTGACTTTTCTATGTCTGACCCAGATTTAAATTTAGGAACTCCAAACCTGCAGGAGTGATTCTTGAGGACAGAGCCATTAGTAAGCTTTGAGGATAGACATTTGTGGCCAAAAAAATCAAAAATAAAACTAAAAAAGAGGTTAAAATAGATTTATACTGGACAAACATGAATAAAATACCTAAGTAGGTATGACTTGAAAATCATCCAATTCTAAAAAAATCAATATAACATTGACTATAAAACAACTTTGTTTAAGGTCATTTAAAAGAGGAGAAAAATATTGAATAAGTCAATTATTTTACAATAAAAATGATCATTAACTGGTTGAACTAATTGGGAAGAATTTAGGGTTATGGCATTGAGAACAAAATATTGGAAACACAATACTTAATTTTCTTTTTTCTTTTTTTAACAGTAGGAAAATTAACTTCTTTGTTTTTTTGTTTTTTTTTTTGTTTTTTTTTTTTGTTTTTTTCGGGCAACACCGTTTGATACTCTGGGGTTATTTCTGGCTAAGCACTAGAATCACCCCTGGCTTGGGGGGACCATATGAGATGCCAGAGGATCAAACCGGGGTCCTTTGTCTAGCACCACCTCACTGACCCCAGAAAACTGTAACTTCTTTAGTGCATCTGCTTTATATCAATTCATGGAATCAGAAAACATGCAAGAAATTGAATGATAGTACCAAGAATATGTAAAAGTATCACTTCTCGGCCTTTTGGCTAAGATCAAGTGTAGTATCTATTCTTAACAGTTTATAATTATAAAATAACATGTGCTGAAAACACCACACTTAGCATCATCTGTACACTGAAATTGGAAGCAATGCCAAAGAAAAACTTGTGACATATATAAGGCAATTTTCATAAATGGTGAAAAACCTTTCATTTTTATACCTCAAAAAAGCTTTACTTAGCATTTTGCATTACTATCATAAAAATTAAATTAATGATATGAAGTTAGCCCATGGCCTGGAAGATGACTTATTAACTCCCTTTAATTTTCAAACCTCATCACGCAGTCACTATATTCTTAAGGTAAGTCAGTCAAATGCTTAAAGTCGAGATGAATTTAAAAATGTTCATTTTGTCCCAGTGAATACTCAGAGTATTAGCATAAGTAAATCCCTTCAGATTAATGTGAATGTAGATGTTTGTAATACTCTAGAATACTTGAAAAATCTTTTTCATATTCATCACCTATATGAGGGAAAACTTTTAGTATATTCAATAACAAAA
Organism: Suncus etruscus; assembly: GCF_024139225.1. NCBI lineage: Eukaryota > Metazoa > Chordata > Mammalia > Eulipotyphla > Soricidae > Suncus > Suncus etruscus. Next base: position 71,186,057 of record NC_064860.1, read on the forward strand.
TGTCCGTTAACACTTGTGTGAAGCCTGATCTAAAAATCCAACACTTAGCAAAGTAAATTATTACATTTGCCAATGGTAATTTTCCATAAGACGCTACACTGTTCATGTTTTTTGTTGTTATATTTATTACTTAGCTCTATTTGCCACATGAAAATGCAAGTCTTCTGGATCATTTGTTTCATGCTTACAGAACTGAAACAAGTAAAGTTCATCATAGTTGTGCTCCTGGAAATGCAGGTAAAGTTCACTACTAAGAAGAATTGCACATCATGCTACTCACACCAATAATGGTGACTTAAATTAGTGTCTTCAAATTGATGGCTTCAATTATCAAAATTGTATTCTCTCAGTATTTACAAATCATCATCATGTTCACTCAGAAGCATGTTGGTATACTAGATTTCCTTGTATACTTGACATATATTTGAAACAGTATTTATGTTTTAGGATCATATGATACATCAAATCAGATAAATATTTGCTTTTGAAATGTAAGAGTTTATATTTATGGAGAAGACTGCTATTAGTTCTTCAGAAGGGCTATTTCTGCTGGAAAATCACTTTCAAAGATGGTTCTAGAATTTTGCTAAGTTTAGCTACTGTCTCTTTATCCATTTGGTCTTAGAGACTCAGAAGAATTGTTTTCTATTTTTGTATCATAATGTTCAGAAATAGTATGCACTTCTGCAGCCATTGGAACATCAGCAGAAGCTTGAATTTCTAGAAGTCTTTCTCCTCAAGTTTGTTGGTTGACTGGTTCAGGCATGTCACATTCTTTATCATAAATTTCTGTATCAGCAATTTTTTTTCCTGTGGAGAAGAGCATGTGGTCCATAATTCCAATAGGACTAAGTACCTTGCACTCAGAATTCTTATCCCATCTGTAAATTTTGGGAAGTCTCTTGATGTATCACTATCAGAATCATCATCCTTGTTGTCAAAATACTATAAGTCTGCTTGTTTTATTGGACACTAAAACAATGATTTGAAAAAACACCATTGAATTCAACTGCACCTCTGCTCATTCTGGAGGTATCTAAATTGCAGAAGGATATAATGTCTTCATCTTTCTATTTTTAGGATATTAATTTATATGTTTTCAATTTGGTATGGTTCTTAATATTGGATTGAGGTAAATAAATTACAGAGAAGTAATCAAAATGTTAGGGAAAAAATGCTAGCTTCCCATGGCTTTCCCAGATTCAATACTATATTTTCTTTATTACAAGAATATTAGGCTCAAAGTTAAAACTTTACTAATTTTATAGAGCTTATACGCCCAGAAAGGGGAAGCCGCTGAACTCTGCTGGAACTGAGATGCCAGCACCCCTATCTGCCTGTCTTCTGTGCTGTGCTCCATTTTCAGCCTGATTTCATCCTGTGTGTGGCTCATCTGCAGACAGCTCACATTCCCTGGAGCCCTCCCTGGAGGTGAGCTTACACACCCAGAAAGGGAAGCCACTGCTCTCTACTGGAACTCAGATGCCAGCACCCCATCTGTCTGTCTTCTGTGCTGTGCTTCATTTTCGGCCTGGTTTCATCCTGTGTGTGCCTCATCTGCGGATGGCTCGCCTTCCCTGGAGCCTTCCCTAAAGGTGAGCTAATACCCAGAAAGGGGAAGCCGCTGAACTCTGCTGGAACTCAGATGCCAGCACCCCTATCTTCCTGTCTTTTGTGCTGTGCTCCATTTTCAGCCTGATTTCATCCTGTGTGTGGCTCATCTGTGGATGGCTCGCCTTCCTTGGAGCCTTCCCTGGAGGTGAGCTTATAGGCACAGAAAGGGAAAGCCACTGAACATTGCTGGAACTCAGACGCCAGCACCCCTATCTGCCTGACTTCTGTGCTGTGCTCCATTTTCAGCCTGATTTCATCTTGTGTGTGCCTCATCTGCGGATGGCTCACCTTCCCTGGATGTGAGTTTACACGGCTTCATGGCCGTGCACATCATTTAGCCAATGAATACAACCACAACATGTAGAAAAATCCACAATACAAGTGTGACAATGGGAAACAATGCAGGCCAGTGCCAGACATAGAGAATGACAATGGCAACTCTGATGACTTGAACATGACCAACAAATTAGTCGGTCTCTCAGATAAGGAGTTTAGAGTTGCAATATATAAGATGTTCAAAGAACTCAAAGAAAGCATAGAAGAGAACACTAATAAGAATCAAGAGAATATGAAGATAGAAATCAGAAAACTCCAAACTGAAATTTCAGGTCAAATAACAGGTCTGAAAATCTCAGTAGATGAATTGAAGAAAAACATGGTTGAGCTTTCCCACAGGTTAGCAGCAGCTGAGGATAGAATCAGTACACTGAAATATGAGATGCATAACAATTCCATACAGCAGAAGAAATTGGAAAAAAGTCTTAAAGCAAATGATCAAACAATAGAAAAATTACTCAAAGAATGGGAACTGATGAAAATAGAAGTTTATGATAAGCTCAACAGAAACAACTTAAGAATCATTGGAGTCCCAGAGACCCAGTAAGAAAATCTTCAGGAAGAATCAAAGGTCAAGAACATCATTAAAGTCAAACTACCAAAGCTAAAGAATATATGCAATCAAATCCTGCATGCCCGAAGATTACCAACTAAAAGAGACCCCAGAAAAAACATCCCAAGACACATCCTAGTCACAATGATGAATCCCACATATAGAGATAGAATTCTGAAAGCAGCAAGACCGAAAAGAGAAATTACATTCAAGGGAACATCCTTGAGATTTACAGCAGACCTGTCATCGAAAACACTCAAGGCCAGAAGGCAGTGGTGGGACATAGTGACAAAACTCAATGAAATAAATGCTTCTCTTAGAATACAGCACCCAGCAAAACTCACTTTCAGGTTTGAAGGAACAATACATGGTTTCACAGACAAACAACAGCTCAGAAACTTTACAGACTCAAAACCATTCTTAAAAAAAAAAAAAACTGAATGGCCTACTTTAAGACAAGACTGACCAACAGACACACCAAACTTCGATATAAAGATGGCACTAACTCCCAGGACAATTCTTTCTCTTAATGTCAATGGACTAAATGCACCAGTTAAGAGACACAGAGTGGCTAAATGGATCAGAAAACTCAATCCAACCTTCTTATGCCTACAAGAAATGCACCTCAATAGTCAGAATAAACATAGACTCAAAATAAAAGGCTGGAGGAAAATCATTCAAGCAAACAACACCCATAAAAAAGCTGGAGTGGCCATACTAATATCAGATGATGTAAACTTTATACTTAGGAAAGTTGTAAGGGACAAAGATGGACATTTTGTAGTAATCAAAGGATACCTACAGCAGAAAGAAATCACTCTCCTAAACATATATGCACCAAATGAGGGGCCAGCAAAATATTTAATAAAATTGTTGAAAAATCTGAAAAATAATATCAATAACAACACAATAATTGTGGGGGACCTCAACACAGCATTGTCAACACTGGATAGGTCAACCAGACTGAAACCCAACAAGAATATACTAGACCTGAACAGAGAAATGGAAGAAAGAGGCCTAGTAGATATATACAGGACACTCCACCCACAGAAGCCTGGATACACATTCTTCTCTAATGTACATGGGACATTCTCCAGAATAGACTACATGCTAGCACATAAAATATACCTCCATAATATCAAGAGGATAGAAATTTTGCAGGCTACCTTCCCTGACCACAAGGCCCTAAAATTATATATGAGTTCCTTTCTCTCGACATCCCTGCCAGCACTGCTTGTTCTCATTCTTTGTGATGTGTGCCAATCTTTGGGGTGTGAGGTGGTACCTCATAGTTGTTTTGATTTGTATCTCCCTGATGATTAGTGATCTGGAGCACTTTTTCATGTGTCTTTTGGCAAAGTGTCTGTAAATCAGAAAAACAATGAAGTGTCATTTCATGCCATGGAGACTGGCATATATCACAAAGAACAAAAACAACCACTGCTGGCATAGATGTGGGATTCCCACTGCTATTGTGACTGCCATATATTCCAGCCTTTGATGGAAAACAGTATGGAAATTTCTTTAAAAACTGGACATTGAGAATGAGAGAAGTAGAAAGCCTGTCTCAAATACAGGAGGGAGGGTAGAGAGGTGGGAGATTTGGGGCATTGGTAATGAGAATGTTGCACTGGTGAAGGGGGTGTTCTTTATATGACTGAAACCCAACTACGATCATGGTTGTAATCAAATTGTATAAATAAAGATATTTAAAAAAACTAGACATTGAGCTTCCATATGATCCAATAATATCACTACTAGGGATATAATCTATGACTTAAAAAACACGACATTGGTGATGGGAATGTTGCACTGGTGATGGGTTTTGTTCTTTACATGACTGAAACCCAAACACAATCATGTATGTAATCAAGGTGTTTAAATTAAAAAAAAATCCATTCTTAAAAAAAAAACACAATACAATACTCCTCACTTCTATGTTCATAGAAATGATTTTTACAATAGTCAAAATTAGAAAACAACTCAGATGCCTGACAACAGATGAGTGGCTAAAGAAACTAGTATATCCACAGAATAGAATACTATGCAGCTGTTAGAAAAATATTAAATCACAAAAATATAGATGGATGGATATGGAGACTATTATGTTTGGTGAAATAAGTCAGAGGTAGATAAATATATACTGAATAGTCTCACTCATATGTGGGATTAAAAAAAACCTAGAGACAGTATAGTAATAATACCCAAACAAAACAGAGATAAGGGCTGGAAGAACCATACATGATATGAATCTTACCACAAAAAGTGGTAAGTGTAATTAGAGAAAAATATTACACTAACAACTACAAAGACAATTATATAGAGAGAAATACAAAGCCTGTCTCAAAGAAAGACAGGGGATGGGGGAAGAGGGGAATGGAGGACCCTGGTAGTGGGAAAGTTGCACTGGTGAAGTGGTTTGTGCATTTTATGGCTGAAACCCAGTTATTAACATTACAATATTATTATTCAAAAATACAACTCAACATTTTTTAAATAGTAGTCTAACATTTAGGTTTTGAGTTAGTCAAGGTAGTGCAGAAAAAATGTAAGAGGTAACTATGATAGACTTATTTAATAATTCTAAAAACTATTATTTAATATGTAATAGCATGCTTTTATTACTTAAAATTTAAATGCTAAAGTGCTATAAATAAACTTATTCAATGATATTTTATTGAACAGCAAAGATACACTAAAATCTGTGTTTATATAAAAATAATAAATTTGAGGAGCCAGAACAATAGCACAGCCATACTGCACTTCCCTTGTGCATGGCTGACCCAGGACAGACATAAGTTTGGTCGCCGGCATTTCATATAATCTTCTGAGCCAGGAGTGATTTCTGAGCTCACAGTCAAGAGTAACCCCTGAGTCACTGGGTATAGCCCAAAAACCAAAAAGGGATAGATGAAAATGAAGGAGGAAATGGGGAAACACCTTTGTTTTGAGTAATTCAGGGTGTCAACTAACATTTCTGAAAAGAAAAAAGGTATTAAAATGTTTGAGCCAAATTAGCATATTTACTAGAGAAAAGGAATCTCCTTTGCTTAAGGGTAACAACCCAAGTTTCTATAACTCCTCATTCCTATGTCATGGATGAAGTTCACTGGTGTCTTGCATTATACTGATTTTGTTTGGTCAAAGTGTGTTTGAGGCCACATTTTGTTTGGTCTTAGCAATTCTAACATCATTATAGTAGTTGCTATATTTTATCCCATCTATTGAACTCCCTAGTGTGCTTATTGGCTGGATTTTAAAATCCTTAACTATCAGTGTTTAATAGAATAGAATATTTTTTCTTACTCTAAAGTTATTGAAAATTAATGCATTTTTAAGAATACAGCCGTGATTCATTTATCGGCTTATTATTCAAAGGAATGTTTTAGCTTTTATATTTGTTCTTTTAGCTGTTTCATTTTTGTGTTGTAGAAGAAATTGTATTTAAGATTTTATTTGGGCATTCAGGATATAGAATTAGGAAGCCTTGGGCAAATTATCCTGTTTTCTCTGAACCAATGTATATCTGGCTATAGTTATGTAGAAAATGACATTAGAAGTGAGCATGGGACAATTTATCTTCACTATACTATTTGCTGGATTGGCCCCATAAACTATATAATATGGTTTAGAAATCCAATCCTCATAAAGATTTCTTTTATATTACTTCCCAAACAATGCCTATCTTGAGTAATGAAATAAGTTTCACAGAAGTATACATCAATACACAAACTGAAACCCCACAATAGCTATGAGGTTTCTTAAGAGCTGTATTGCAATATGAGAGAAAATGTGAATTCAGCTTCTATATTACAATTTCTTCATTTGTAAAATAAGAATAATACTTATCTCTCTCTTGGGTTATGTAAAATTAATTAGAGTCTTATGTAGTTCCCTAAGAATCATGAATGAAAGTGACTCTACAAGAACAATTTCTTATTGTCATTCCTAATGACAAAAGTAAAGGAGTTTCTCTTTTTACTTATTGACAATTTTAAATGCTATGGATGATTGCATATTTTAAAAATGTTTACCCTGATGAAATTTTATGAAATGCAATGTAAGTTATATAATTATTGTAACGGTCATATTGTAATAGAACTGAGTTAATGAAATTACAACTTGAATTTTATCTCCTTATATTTGTATGACACTACAAATAGTGCTTGCATAATTGTATTAATATCCTCTAGATTAATTTTATTAATTGAATTCTTTATTTAAACACTATGGTTACAAAGTTGTTCATGACTGAGCTTCAGCTATACTATGTACACCCCCTTAAAAGTGCCCATTTCCTACCACAGAGGTTCTCAATTTTCCTCCTCTCTGTCTCTCTCTCTTTATAATATATATATATATATTTACATATATATATGTCCCTCATCTTTTTCTATCTTTTTTTAGACACTGTGGTTTATAATACTCTTAATAAAGGGGCAGTATGCATATATCATTATCTCCTTTCAAGTCTCAGATCTTGTCCAGAAAGATAAGTTTCTACTGGCAATGTTACAGGGTTCTCTCCTTTACCCTAAATGCAGTAATCCACTATATGTGGCAAACTTTCTATCAATAACTTATCCTGACTCTCATCTCTATTGTCTCGAGATATTATTGTCATATTGTCTTTTCTGGATATTATTGCCATATATATGCCATCACAAATGAGCAAGATCATTCTATGTATATTTCTATTTCTCTGACTCTATATATCCATGTAAAAGCAAATTTCCTTACTTCATTTTTTTAACATCTATGTAGCATTCCATTATGTACATGTACCAAAGATTTTTTCACTCATCTGTTTCAGGTTCTTGGGTTGTTTTAAGATTCTGGCTATTGTAAATAGTACTGAATGTAGAGGGCTTTTCTGTATGGTATTTTTAAGATCTTAGGGTATATATATCAGAGCTAATTGGGTCCGGCAAGGTGGTGCTAGAGGTAAGGTGTCTGCCTTGCAAGCACTAGCGTAGGACAGACTGTGGTTCAATCCCAGGCACCCCATATGGTCCCCCCAAGCCAGGGGCAATTTCTGAACACTTAGCCAGTTGTAACCTCTGAGCATCAAATGGGTGTGGCCCGAAAAACCAAAAAAAATATCTAAAAAAAATTTTTAAAAAAGGCAAAGGATTCTTCTTTTTAGCAGATTATTTAGGATTTTCTATATATATTAACAATTAGTAATAATGAGAGCATCATTTCTTTTACATTTGGTATTGTTTTAATTTCTTACTGTGCAATTTGTTTGTTCAAGATACACAATTAGTAAAAAAAAATAGTGAGAGTTAACAACCTTAACTTGTAACTGACTTGAAAGAATAAAAATTAATTTTTCACCCTTAAGTATGACATTGCCTATATTGTCACAGATATTTGTGAGAACTTTTAGGAAAATTAAGAGTGAAATTTCCTGTTTGACTACATGCACAAACATCAACCTCCTTCCTGGATTAGGTAGACTAGATTTCCACATGGTAGAAGTTGTTAAAAATCTTATCACCCAACTAAATTTTCAGAACATTTATTAACTGACTTTGCACATTTGTGTGTGTGTGTGTGTGTGTGTGTGTGTGTGTGTGTTTTGGTCACACACGGCAAGGCTTAGTGAGGTTACTCCTGGCTCTGTGCTCAGAAATTGCTTCCGGTTGACACACCAAATGGGATGCAAGTATCAAACCTGTGTCTGTCCTGGGTCAGCCGCATGCAAGGCAAATGCCCTACCACTGTGCTAATACTCCAGTCCCAGTTTTGCCCATTTTCTAAGTGTGAAATAGTACATTGTTTTCAGTATTTTCATATACCAAATTATTAACAAATTTTGTAATATTTTCACAAATTTTATGAGATTTTTGTATAACTTCTTCAGTAAATTATTTGAGTGTTGCTGTTGCTTATTAGATTTTTTATTTATTGATTCATAGGAGTTATTTTGTGTGCATTCTGACTATATGTATTATATAGGGTTTTTCATTAATTGTTGGTAATGCTTGGCAATTTTTATATTTTAGAAATTTTTATTAATCTTTAATGAAGAAAAATAATTTTCTTGAAAAAAATTTATAGTAAGAGATGTAAAACTGTGTGAGAGAAGATCTGAAAAGGCAAGAATACATGTTCAAGAATGAAAAAGGGCTTCTCCAAAGGGTAACAGGCATAAAACATATATTTATAAACCCATCTTAAGTATTATGAATATGTATTTTGAGAAAAAGAGGCTTTATTATTTAAGATAATTTCCTTTTGATTAATCTATATTGCCTCTTAAGAATTTGAGAATTTGGGCAAATTGTATAGTGATTTAATTAAGTTAATTTTAAACATAGAAAGTAATATATTTTGTAGTTATATATAAAATGCTAAATGGAATCGGATTGTTTTCTTTACTGACATGTACATTTATGTACAAACTTTTCAGTAAGGAACTTATGTTTTTTTTTATGTATCCTTTATTAAACTTTTAAACTAACAAATTTATGTAAGTTTAACTCATTTACTACCCTAAAGAGAAAATGTATAAATGCTTATCTGTTAATAAAGAATGTTGACATGATTTTGCATTTTTCATTTGTTTACTTAATAACCTAGAAAATCATTATTGTCTTTTGAACTCGATCTCTAATTACATAAAAGTTATACTTTGTTAAATTATAATTTATATTCTTATAACTTTTTGATATAAATTATACAAGTTATTCTTTAATATAAGTTATATGATTTATAAAGTATTTATTGTTGATTGTACATATTTTCAGAATATTGTTTATTGATCATGGTATCCCTCAGCACATGATTTTAGATTATTTTAGTTTTATAATATACATTTAGAATCTTTGTGTTAATTTCTATATAGATTAATCAACAAACAATATAATTATAGGTTAATTACTGTTGCTATTTTCTAGTAGTCATTAAAATATCCAAAATTCTTTAAGATTTCAAGACAGTTTCTCTTCTACAAAACAAAATCCAGTTTGGGTGCCCTCAATCTCTTCATTAAAATCCTGGAAATATCAGTCCAAACAATAGCATACCTGAAGTTTTGTCGTATCGGTGCCTCTGCAGAAGAACCATAGAATAATAGTGGAGCAGGATAATTGGCAAAGCAGTGATTTTGGGTGATATGAGAACTGGGCGTGACTTTAGCAGGGTGAGGACTTGGCCAACCCTTTCTTTCCAAGATTGCCAGTTTTCAGCTGCATGGGCAGTGTACCTACAATTTTTTGAAACTTGGTTTATATCTTTTTCAAGAACAAAATTGTCTATAGTGTAGGCAGGGTACAAACATGGCAGCTGAGTTTGTGGAAAGTGTTTCATCTGCTAGGACTTCCAGAAGTATTAGAAGTTGGTGGAGAGGGTGCTCAAACTCATTCATAAAAGATCTGGTGATATCAGCTCAAATCCCAGTATACCTGGAATATTGGTCTGATTGGTGCCTGTTATCTAGTATATCTAGTTTATTGTAAAGCTAGTTTAAAAAAACAGGGAATAAGAAATAGATATTAAAATATATTATTAGTTCTTTTATTGATTATGAATTACCATGATGTAATAGATTCATTTCACTATATTACCCTTCATGAATAGGAATCAGGGTAAACAAACTATTGATAGTTTTAATAAATGACACATTTCTTTAAAGTAAACTTATAAAGTTCTTGAGTTTACAGCCTCTTTTGAAGCATCAATAAGAAACAGAATTATTAAAAAGCATTTTGAAACAAAAGAGAGGCAAAATAAGTCTTTTTAGTAATATTATAAAATCAAGTCTTTCATCTAAATATTTATTAGAAAAATATTTTTATGAGAGGAGATATCCAAATTTTCAACATTGTTTTATATAACTTACTGATACTCAAAGTTAACAGCATATTGCTAATAAGCATAGTACTTGAAGTTAAATAACAGAAAATTTTCTAAAAGTTTTATCACGTATTAAAATCAATTTGATCAATTACCACAAATATATGCAACATAAAAAGAAAAGAAAAGGCTGCATTTGCAATTTAAAACTATCAGGCAGGTGTGTAATATCACATGTCTGCAGAAACCTATTTATAAATGCACATTTTAATACCAACTCATTGGCCCTATTCATTAAGGGGAAAGTGCTGATTAGAAACAATTTTAGTTTTTTTTTCAGTGCACCCCAAGAGTTCTTTCAAAAAATAAATTTTTCTCATTAGATCATTTAGATTCATTTTAATGAATTCATAAATTTTGTGAGTTCATAAATATTTCTTTGAGATGGTTGCTTAATCAGTAAATACATAACATAAAGGTACACAAATTTATTTAAGTTGCATTTAACCTATAAATTCTATATTTATTAAATGTATCTCTATAATAATTTTATTTAAAATAAAAATTTAATGAACAATGAATCTAGTAATTAATTGTACATTATGTTTTCTGTTAGATTATAAACAAAATAAGATGCTAGTGAACATCGAATTTAACTTTTAATTTAAATTTTATAAAAATTGCTGAGCCTTATGCATTAATGTTATTCTTTTGAGATAGTTTTTATTTTTCTCCAATGTTTCTTTTTAAAGAACATATTGCTATTAGAATTATTATTCATCTGACACCGATTGCATATAAATGTGTATTTGACTTTATAATTGGAGCTTTTAAAGTTAAAGTGGTATATGATTTGATTTATGTTAAAACACACACATTTATAGCAGTGTCAAAGATTAAAATAAAATTGAGATACTTATGATCCACCATAGGAGTCATCATTGCAGAGCCAAAAAGGAATGATGAGCCTGTAAACAAGAAAGGTAACTATGGGAATGAAAAGTAGAAGATAGAGCCCCAAAGTATTCAGGAGATGGAATTAACACGATGTGCTGACTGATTGAATGTGAGAGATGAGATAAATGGATGTGTTGAGGATCATAATGAGATTTCCTAGCTTGGGTGATTCACTGAATAGTGATTTCATTAACTGAAAGGAAAAATAAAGAGGAAAGAGCAATTTTGGAGTGGAAGGTAACAGCTTTGACCTACAACATGTTGAAACCAAAGTCTCTTGTATCTACAAAAAATACAGCTAGTCAAGTCATTTTATAATACTGGACAATATCACATGTTAAATAAGTACTCTTTCTTGAAATAAAAAGTAGATCAGCAATAGGAGAAAATACTTACAAAATATATATCTAAAAAGGATCACTATCTAGCAAATAGCAAATGAAAAGGTACTCAAACATTATTTATTAAGAAATACAAAGAACAACATTATACTAACTCACATATCAGAAAGTTAGTTATCAGAAAGACAGGAAATAAATGGACTGGAGCTATAGCACAATGGGTAGGATGGCTTGGACTTTTGTCTTGCATGTAGCTCGTCTCATCTGGCTCAATCCTCAGCATCCCATGTTTATGGTAGTCCGATGAGCACCTTTTAGGTATTCTTTTAGGTATTCATGGGCATTTATTGTTCCATATAAAATTCAGGAGTGTTCAATATACTTCTTTGAAATAAGTCTGAGGGCAGTAAAGTGTGGTTCCAAAACAAAACCAAAAACAACAAAAGACATGATAAAACAAATACTGACAAGAGTGTAGACAAAAGGAATCTTTCTAATATGACAATATTAATGAGTGAGAGAAGTAGAATGCCTGTCTAGAATATAGGCAGTGGTGGGGAAAAGGGGGGATGGAGGGCATTGGTGATGGGAATGGTGTTCTGTTTATTACTGAAACCCAACTACAATCATATTTTTAACCATGGTGCTTAAATAAAAATATTATAAAAAAGACTAAAGCCAAAGTAAAGAGAAAATATATTAAATAAAATTCTAACTTAGCCAATATTTTATATTGTGCAAGAAACTTGATTCAGTACATATGACAAGTAGTAGTATATCTGCATACTTATACTTTTGGGCTTTTACACTCTAAATTTATTCCATCTGTAAGATTGGTCTTCCAGCTAGAGGAAAGTAACCAATAACTAAACATAAAAATACCTAATTGCTGAACAGGTAGTATGTTTTGAATTACAAATAAGATTTTTTCCTTTAAGAGAAAATGAAGATAAATTCTGCTTTATAAAAACATTGCATCTGACAGTAATTAAACTGCTATTAAGCTTGTTGTTTATTTTTTAAGTTCAAATTTACTTAACAGCCATTAAAATCTAAGCTTCTGCATTTGCCTGTAGTGCAATTCTTCTGTTTCACTGTGGTTCACAGTAGGGATTCCAACCTCACAATAATGACAAGTTAATATTAGAAGAGTCTTTAAGTCATCAGAGAAATTGAGATATGAAAATATCTTTAAAACTCACACTTATATCTGCAGGAATTTATCATTGTCATGCATAAACGGATTCACATAATTTTATGACTTTTTAAGATTCTTCATTTTTTGGAGATGTTTGTAATGAGTCATACTCCTCCTCAGCTTAATAACAAGTAAGTCATCAATTTAGGATGTAGAGTGTAAACCTGATCACTGAACGGTAGTACATCTGTCTTAGGTATTAGCCAAACACCCTCCCAATATTATGTTTTATAAATATATTATTTTCAAGTGATTACTATAGTGCTCTAAAACATGAAGAGACCCTAAATGAAATAAGAAAAACCAACATAATTTTTAAGAACTATTAAAAGACCTACATGAGGTCTCATGGTAAATAATTGGTAGAAAGTCATTTTAAAGATAGTTACAACAGAAACTGGAGTTAATTCTAGTCTGAATTTTGTAAATAAAATTGACATAAAAATTCCCAATGTGTATAAAGTTTTACTTGCTTATTTTAAAAGAGCTTTACAAAAGTAGTATAGCAAGTAACTTGCTTGCTTTTCAAGCAACACACCAGGGTACCTAGCACCCTATTTGCCCCCCCCCCCCTCCAGGCATCACTAGGATTGAATCCTATGTGTAGAGCCAGGAGTGAGCCCAGTATAAATAAAAATAGTTTGGGATTTACTATGTTTATATCTAAGCCTCATGCTGGTTTCTTGATAAGTTTTTGCTAGTTTATGCTTAACCAGTCCTTGTGCTAAGTTGACCTCTCACTGTTTCACTCTAAAGGTTCACATCTAGCTTGGTCTGCTGCTAATGCTCCAACAGGGGCTCCAAGCAATACCTTGGAGGTTTTTGTTCCTTTGACATTGTTTTAAAGACTAGTGCAAAATTGATTCTTTCCTGCCATCTACCAAGGTGCTAGTAAAGGGTCAAAGAGAGTTGCCTGCACTGTGTCCCCTTTTTAAATGCCATGATTACTGCCCCTTGGCTATTTCCATTATCTATTTGACAGGGCACCTGAGATTTAAAATGGTCGATTGTTTTTACTAAGTTACTTGGAGTCCATCTCTTTTCCCTTTTCCTAAAGTATAAAAACAGAACACAAGAAATTAAATTCCAGCCAATCCACTTAAATGGATACTTAAAGAGTAGCTATAATAATGTACGTTGTTTCCATTTATCTAAGGAAAAGTAAAAAAAAAATAGTTTTTATATCTATGCTACTATATGTGAATAGATGTAGTCCCCCTTTATTAAGACAGAATCAGATTTATCACAAAGCAGACACAAGCACAACTGAGAGACTTTCTGAAAGTTGATCTGGTTAGGCCAGTAGAATTTCTGCTTTACTCAAACTTTCTGTCTGCAGATTGACGGATTAAATGAGGAAGGACATAAAGAATATTCAAGTAGATTATACAAGTGATTAAGAAAAATATGGGGATTAATTGTAGCATTATCATTTTAAAATGTAAGTGAACATTTGCAAATTCTGAAGTAGGATTTATGCAAAAATTTGGACCCTCGGACAAAATCAAATTTTAAAGAGACTGTTCTCCAGATTAAAAAATATCATTAACACTGTGTTTAAAACATAGATCCAAATTGATACTGAACAGAGATTCTTCAAAATTTCAAATCAGAGATCCTTCAAAATTCTCAGTGGTGAAGGAATTAGAAAATAGTGAAATATCTGTAGTTTTGTTACAACAATTTTTTTAAATTGATAAATTGATAAATAGGCATTATTTTATGTGCAGATGTATATACTAGAAAAATTAATTGTTCAGATTTCTTTATTAAAACTATGTGACAATTCCATTAATATCTAGAGTCAGAGTAATTGGTCAGATCACATATGAAGCATTTTTTAATGTAAACTATTTTTAAAGACCATGTATCACGTAGTCAAAATAGTTGATCATAAGACACAAGTTTCTAAGTAAGTGGAATAAAAATCACCTTATTCTGCCTCACAAATTGAGGGTGAAATAATGAAGGGCACCAAGACCAAACAGTCATATGAACATTGAGTATAGAAATAAAAAATGATCAGACTCGAACACCAAATCCAAGGCCAACTACAACAGAAACGATACCCAATCTACAAGGCTAGACACAGAAGAGACCACTTATACTAGCAACCCGGGGGAGGGGGTGGTGATGGGGGCAAAGGAGTGGCGATATGGGAGACATGCTGGGAACAGTGGTGGAGGGAGGACAATATTGGTGGTGGGGATGCCCCTGATTCAATGTTACTATGTACCTAAAATACTACTGTGAATGATTTGTAATCCACTTTGGTCAAAATAAAAATTATTAATAAAAAGCAATGTTTTAGTGAAAATATAAATGAACACATAAATAAAAAATATTTAAAATAAAGGAGAAGAAGAAAAATCTTGAAAATTATTCTAGTTAGTAAGGTGATCATTAAGTCATTGTCAGAAGGTTTACTGCTAGTCAATGATTTACTTTGTTACTTCCTTTGTTTCTGAACATGAGATGACTTCGGATACACTTTGGTATCTACATTGATTTGTTCCTTTGGAGATAAATCACAAACACATTCAAGGCCTTAAACACTACGAATTTACAAGCACAATTGCTGACGTTGCACTTTTGTGGTATATTTACTGCTTTCAGAAGTTCAAGAAGGTAGGGATAGGGTGCCAGCACTCACTCAAAAAAATGATCCTGGTGATGTCAGTCCAAATACAACCATTCCTGGAATTTTGGCAGACTGGTGTCTTTAAAGAGAGCTGTAGATATGTGGTGAATCAGGGCCATTGGCAGAACAGAAATTGTGGATAATGTGTGCAGAAGACTTGGATTCAGCAGGGCAGGGACTCGGCCCTCCCTCTCTTCACTAGATTACCAGTTTTACATGGCCAGGTACATATATCTTTTTTGAGAACAGATTCTATGGAAATGGCTAAATGTATACATGATAACATCATTTTGCATTTTGAAATAATAAATAAAAAGAAACTTATGTTTGTTGTTAATCAAGAAGGACTTTACAGTAATCGTTTTAAATGCCTCCTCTAATATAAATAATTATACCACATTTTTACTTTAAAATGCTAAAGGAAGGCAATAAATTCTTGAGCTGTAATCAAAGTTCTTGAGATGTAATAAAACCGAGAGATGGGATTTGAAGGAATTACTCTTTTAAAGATAAGAGTAAGATAAGAGCTTTGCCTGGCAGCACAACAAGCCTGAGAAGACTGGGGCCCCTAGAAAGAGAAACTCCAGCAGAAACACAGGACAGAAAGGAGTATCAAAGAAAACCATTGGCTACTCTCACTTCTTCCCTTGGCAGCTACTCTAGCAATTGGATTTTTGCATAGGTAAAAAGTCCACATGAACAGGTTGCAAAAATCTTTTAAAAGTCAATTTATATGGTTGTTTGGTTGGTTAGTTTGGTTTGGTGGTCACACCCAGTGGCTCCCAGGGGTTACTCCTGGCTCTGTGCTCAGAAATCACTCTTGGCATCCTCAGGGGACCATATGGGATGCAGAAGATTGAACCTAGGTCAGCCCAGAGCAAGACAAATGTCCAACCCGCTGTGCTATCACTCAAAACCCCTAACAGTCAATTTAGAACAAACAAAGGTGCTTGCTTGCTTAGCCCCATGCACATGTTGCCAGAATGCATATGTCACCTGCATCTCTCCTCCTGAAATATTTACTTTCCTATTTTAATTCTGAGACATCTACCAGGACACTCTCTGTCTTTGGAGAAGCAGGAATTCTCTCTGGGTGCATTGCATTCTCTCTCTTTCTTACACTCTCCCATCCCTTCCTGAGTACCTTCACTATGTTTTTACCTTCAATGCTCTTCTCTTAAATATCTTTTATGTGAGGGAAGGCCAGAGACTTGAGTAAGGACCAGAGCTGACATTCCTTTTCTTGCCAGAGAAAAACCCACAGTTCTAGATCTAGATCTCCCCAGTCATTTCTAGGTGGCAGAGTTGGGAAAAGAGAAAGCAGTAGACACTCTTCTTGGATCTATAGCATCTCTCTTTTCCTCTCCACTTCACATAAGTCACCAGGGGACCTCCCATGACATCAATAGGCATTTTCAAAGTTTGTTTTGATTTTTGAAACTTTTCTTACTTAGTTGAAACCAAAGAATTTTTCATTTATATAGAACTGAAGACAAACTTTTAGAAGTATCTCTGTTATATCTTATGGAGAAGTAAAATATTAGATTATGCTATAAATACTACCAGCAGTATGCAGAAATAATGCATTTAATATAAGGAAGAGAGGAGTTTTAAATGTGCTATTTATCCACCGCTTTTCCTATAGATTGAATAGAATTTGTAAGTCAAAAGAGGCTAAATGAAAGCCAGGAAAGGTCAAAAAAAGTAACCAAGATAGAAAATAGAATAGGTAAATGTACCCCTTGGGAAAAACAGAACAGGAAAAGCATAAAAATAATGGCTCATCTCTGAGTCTAGAGATATAGAATTCAGTGCCAGATTTGGTCTTAAACTGTGTTAAGTAATTTGAATAAAGGATTTTCTATTGTAAATATGCATTTAAGTGCCTCTACTTTAGAGAAGTGTTAGTCATTGATTGCCAAGTCTAATAGTGGTACTATCTAAATGACATTTGCTTGGCACAGTGCTCATATTACAACTGAATGAGCTTCTGCCTATGCTCTTATGCTTATATCACAGGAATTTTTTTCTTCTTTTAGCTGGTTTAAGAAAGGAGAGCGAAGAAAGTCTTTTCAACAAAAGAAATGACATTTTATGCCACAGTTGGAACTTAGCTAGTATGAGAAAGGAATGAACAAATAAAAAAGCTTTAGAGTTAGGAGACTCATAATTTTCTATTTTCTTTATTATTTAATGATGTGCAGGCTTAAATTTAAAAATATTATATAATGTTCTATAACAATGTGTTTTTACAATTTGTATTTGTATTTCTAAGATATAAACTTTAGAAAGCATCATAAAATTTAGAAATCATGACTCTAGAGAGTTATCATACAATGTCCTTTGTTTCCCCCAAAGTAACCTGAGTACTGCCCTGAAAGCTATAGCTCTCAGGTGTGACTTTTTAGCTCTGGCAGATTAATCCCCAACATCTCAGTATCTGAGCAGCACTAAATCTTCAGGCACTCACTCACTCTAAACTACCAATCAGGTGGATTGAGAACACTGCTTAGCAACCCACCCACAAAGTGCTTTTATGAACTGTAAAAAATATAGTTATATTTATCTATGGAATAGTAAGCTTTCCAAATACATGTCATGCCTTTATAAGTATTTGATAATAACAAATATTACAAATGCTTCCCGTGGGAGCCTTCAAATAATGCTGGTGAAAGTAAGATTAAAAACATATATTTGTACTTTGCTTTATATATTCACATTTTTTATTCTCTTGACTTCATTTAGCTTATTCTTATTATATAATGGTGGAAATAGGCAGTGAAGTATAATAATTATATCATTTATGAAGGGGAAGCTAAGCAAGTGAGAAGTTTGACAAGATACTCTGGTGAATTCTGATATTAAAATCTCTACTGTTAATTTGGCTTTATAGTGACATCAATATTATTGTTTTATATTTATAACAATGCTACACTATACTCACCACAAAATGCCAGTGTCCTTTCACTATTATCCCTAAATTTCTTCCAGCACTCTCTTTAAAATCTTCAGATCACTTTCTGTGCTTGCTACTGCACAGGAATTAGGTAATCCTTAGCTTTATTACTCTATATTACACAAATGATTAAATAATCTTGCTAATGGATACTGACTATCTTCTGGAATCTTGAAGATAGTATGAAAGATTAGTGTGTCAACTACCAAATGCCTGCAGTGTTACAACTCTTTTATTTTACAGATCTGGTTGGTACATTTCTACATAATGACTTTGGTATAATTGTTAGCACCCTAGAAACAGGAAGTACCACATCTGAGAAACCAATTCTAATCAGGGTTCTGTTTCACTCTGAAGCTCTCCTTATTGTCTCACTGATTGCAGTCGGTAACTACATCATTTCTGTGAATCATCTTGTTGTTCATCTACACTGTCTGTCAGTTTCTTATGCAGTAAACTGTATCTATCTATCATCTATCAATCTATCAATCTATCTATCAATCTATCTATCTATCTATCTATCTATCTATCTATCTATCTATCTATCTATCTATCTATCTATCTATCTATCTATCATCTATCTATCTATATCTATCTATCTATATCTATCTATCTATCTATCATCTATCTCTATCTGTTCTATCTATCTATCATCTATCTATCTATATACCCATTTATTCATCTATTTATCATTATCTATCTGTATCTTCTATCTATAACAGCATGTATTTATTTGATTGTTTTTTATTTGAGGGCTACAATCATCAGTGCTCACAAATTACTTCTAACTTTGCATTAAGAAATAAGTTCTGGTGGACTTAGAGATCATATATGGCACCAAGGGATGAGACAGTTTGGTTGCATGAAAGGCAAGTTCCCTCCCTGTAGTAAATCATTGCAGCCTCAAGAAAACATTTTTATTGTCAAATGAATATTAAAATGTAATGGAATTCTCAGCTAATTTACTAAAATATTACAAGTGCCAATAAAATAAAAATATAATAAGTAATGAAAAGTATGTATAATTTATATGTAGTTACATATAAGCAGATAATTCTACTTCATAACACAAATAAATAATAACCAGTCTTAGGTAAGAAGACAGGACAGCACTATATTATATGTCATTCAAGGTTTATCCTATCTTTACCAGGTATTTGGAGTAAACATCTATTTTTAGCTTCTTTTTGATCCAGAAATAAAATAAAAATGCACCTTGTCATTGTATTATAATAAGAAGTAATTGTATAAATTGAAATAATTTCACTAAAATGAGGCTATTTATGTCTCAGGAACACATTAAGAAAGAGATATCATCTCTGATGTTTAGACTTCAAAGATATGATTCCAGGTTCTTGAGAAAGACATTCCAGGATTACAGAACTGACCAAAGTCTAAAAAAAAAAAAAAAAAAAAGGCCTAAAATAGTCTAAAAAAAGTTCTTTAAAAGGAATTAAATTCATTATAAAATCACGCAAAAGTGCTTACCATTAAAAATGTTCTAGGGAAAATGCTCTAGAAAGAAAAGGCAAGGAGGAAAATTTCTCTCTCTTATTAGGGAGGAAGAACTAAGTTTCTTATTTTAAAATTGCATGTTTAAATTTAAATTGTATATAAAATAAATATATATAATATATATAATATATAAATGTATATAAAATAAATTGTATATAAAATTTTATGTATATTAAAATTGACTGTATATTTACATGTCTGACAAATTTCCACCTAGAAGAAAAGTAATGGATCTCAGACCATTGCTATCCACTCTAGCTAGTGACTGTAGTCAAGCAAGGACTCTAAACAGATCAGGTGGAACCAGATTCCTTTGTTGACTGACTTTGCTCCAGGTTTTTTTGACAGTTAGCCTAAACTTTTCTTTGACAGCCCTGGCCTCTTAGGAGGCTTCCACTCAACCTTTATCTCTGTCTCTTATGCTCAAGGATAAGACTTCCCAGCTGTCTGAAGACTTTGCCAGCTTTACATGACTTACTCAATTTTTACTTTGAGGCAGTTTCTAATAAATAATTCTTTTAAATTTGATGCCATCTTGACATTTGCATAGTCCAAAAAAATATCACAGGAAAAGTTGTACTGAAAAGAAGAGCTTCATGGAGTAGGAAACAATTTATAAATAAGAAGTTTATCTGACCACACAGTGTATAGAGTAAGATTTATAAAAAGGTAGTTTCATCCAGTTTTATGTTGACTATGGTTAGGATGACCTGACAGACTCGAAGTATTTAGTTTTACAGGGAAAAAATTAAGCTTATTTATATGATGGGCATGTACAATTGAGACAATGTATTAACCATACATAATCACAGTCATGTATAGAAAGCAGCAGGAAAAGACTATTAGTGCTGCAGTTTCTCAATGGTTGCTATGAAATAGATGACAAGTAGCCAAGGAAGCTCTATTGCATAGTGGACAATCACTACTCTGTCCCCTAAAAGTGTCCTTGGTCTTAGTCACTTCTAAGGCATTCTTTGTTCCAATCAAAGCTGTAAGAATGTTTTCCATTAGTTAATACATTGTCTAAACAATAAGCCTCCTGCTAAGTAATATATGTATATATTGCATTAATATATACTATTATACATTATTATATATTATATATATTATGTATATAAATTATATATATAGTTCTTCCTTCTAGTTTCATTTCAGTTTTGGCGAAAAAGAGGAGGGAGATTAATGTTTCAAAAATATTGACTTTTTATTGCTTGGGAAAAATTATAATGACAAATTATGAGCAAATAAAATAAAGCAATTATTCTAGAAAAGCACCATTCAGTATTAGTAATATTATTACCCTATAATCTAGCCAATTTACCTAGACTGCTTGACCAGTATAATACAACATTATATATTCTTGTTTATTTGTGAAGCTTTTATTATACACTTGGAGAAGTTTTGAGTTGTATATGTAATAATTTGCCCGAGCTAGGGAATCCTATTTTCACAAGATATCTTTTTGTTTTTCTATTTTTTTTTATTAGTTTTGTTTTGTTTTTGGGTCACACCTGGCAGCACTCAGGGGTTACTCCTGGATCCACTCTCAGAAATCGCTCCTGGCAGGCTCTGGGGACTATATGGGATGCCAAGATTTGAACCAATGACCTTCTGCATGAAAGGCAAAAGCCTTACCTCCATGCTATCTCTCCGTACCCAAGATATCTTATTTTTAATGTATAAAATCATATCCATGAGATTTTTTTCTTTTTATTGTCAATTTTTGCTTTCACCATTCATATGTTCTTCTCAAAAGAGTAAATGACTTTTAAAAGTTCTATACGCTTTATTCCTTTATGCTGCTTGTATTTCACTGGCTATTAATTTTCATAAATTATGTATGTGTGAGAGGGGGAACAAACAGGAATACAGGAGTGCTCAGTAATTTCATTGTTTTCTCCTTATAATACGAAAAGGTGACAGAGCATGAAAACCGGCAAGACTTTGCAAAAGCCGGCTCCCTGTGTGTGACACCAGGTGGGGAAAATCCACGAAAGCACACCGGCCCAGTGGGGCCCAACTGTGAAAAACTGTGAGTGTGACCTGTATATGTCTGTCTACTGTCCTCTTGCGTGAAACTCTTGAGAGTGGGGCAAAAAGAGGCTCCAGAAAACTCGCTCGCCCAGAAGCCATTTTCAGGGAGGGACTACAGAGCATGAAAACCGGCAAGACTTTGCAAAAGCCGGCTCCCTGTGTGTGAAACCAGGCGGGGAAAATCCACGAAAGTACACCGGCTCAGTGGGGCCCAACTGTGAAAAACTGTGAGTGTGACCTGTATATGTCTGTCTACTGTCCTCTTGCGTGAAACTCTTGTGAGTGGGGCAAAAAGAGGCTCCAGCGGAGCATGGCCACGTAGCAAAGCTACGCAGCCGTGCACTCTTTCTAAGGAAAGAACACCATTGCAACAAGAAGGAAAAATTACACTAAGAATGGTGCTATATCACAGAAACAAACATTTCTCTCTGGATTGTCTTCTCTGTTACATGCTCGGGCCTAAGACTTGACCCAGTGTGAGGCTTCATCCACTGAGGACTCCCCTCACTTAGAGGCAAGTCAGCCCATCCAGAAAGGGAGGAGCCAAAGGAGTGTGCTGCCTGCATCATATAGACAATGAATATCACCACAACACGTAGAAAAACCCACAATACAAGTGTGACAATGGGGAAACAACGCAGGCCAGCATCAGACATAGAGAATGAAGATGACAATTCTGAGGACCAGATAATGACCAACCAACTAATAAACCTCTCAGATAAGGACTTTAGACTAGCAATATGGAAGATGCTCAAAGACCTCCAAGAAACCATGGATCGAGTTGAATAGAACACTAATAAGAACCAAGAAAATATGAAGACAGAAATCACAAAACTCCAAACTGAAATAACATGTCAACTAACAGGACTAAAAAAGTCAGTAAACGAAGTGAATGACAAAATGGATAAGCTCTGGGACAGGGTATCAGAAGCTGAGAATAGACTTGGTGCTGAGGAAGATGAGATACATAACAATTCCACACAGCAGGAGAGATTGGACAAAAAACTTAAAGCAAATGAGCAGACAATGGAAAAATTAGTCAAAGAATGGGAACAGATGAAAATAGAAGTCTATGATAAGATCAACAGAAACAACTTAAGAATCATTGGAGTCCCAGAGACCCAGGAAGAAAATTTCCAGGAAGAATCAACGGTCAAGAACATCATTAAAGAGAAACTTCCAGAGCTAAAGAATATATGTTATCAAATCCTGCATGCCCGAAGAGTACCAACCAAAAGAGACCCCAGAAAAACCACCCCAAGACACATCCTAGTCACAATGACAAATCCCACAGATAGAGACAGAATTCTGAAAACAGCAAGATCAAAAGGGGAAATCACGTTCAAGCAAGCTTCCCTGAGATTTACAGCAGACCTGTCACCAGAAACACTCAATGCCAGAAAGCAGTGGTGGGATATTGTGACAAGACTGAATGAAATGAATGCTTCACCCAGAATACTATACCCAGCAAAACTCACTTTCCGGTTTGACGGAAGAATACATGGTTTCACAGACAAAAAACAGCTCAGAAACTTCACAGACACTAAACCAGTCTTAAGAGAAAAACTGAAAGACCTAATCTAAGACAAGACTACCCATGAGACACACCTAATTTCGAAATAAAGATGGCGTTAAATCCCAGGACAATTCTTTCTCTCAACGTCAATGGACTAAATGCACCAGTTAAGAGACACAGAGTGGCTAAATGGATCAAAAAACTCAATCCAACCTTCTGCTGCCTACAAGAAACGCACCTGAATAGTCAGAACAAACATAGACTCAAAATAAAAGGCTGGAGAAAAATTATCCAAGCAAACAACACCCATAAAAAAGCTGGAGTGGCCATACTGATATCAGATAATGCAAACTTTATACTCAGGAAGGTTGTAAGGGACAAAGATGGACATTTTATATTAATCAAGGGGTACGTAGAGCAGGAAGAATTCACTCTCCTAAACATATATGCACCGAATGAGGGACCACCAAAATATTTAATACAATTGTTGACAAATCTGAAAAATAATATCAACAACAACACAATAATTGTGGGGGACCTTAACACGGCTTTGTCAACACTGGATAGGTCAACCAGACTGAAACCCAACAAGAATATACTAGACCTGAGGAGAGAAATGGAAGAAAGAGGCCTAGTGGATATATATAGGACACTCCATCCCCAGAAACCTGGATACACATTCTTCTCCAATGTACATGGGACATTCTCCAGGATAGACTACATGCTGGCACATAAAACATACCTCCATAAGATCAAGAGGACAGAAATTTTGCAGACTACCTTCGCTTACCACAAGGCTCTGAAATTATTTGTGAACTCCAAAGGGACTCAGAAGAAACACTTTAACACCTGGAAGTTAAACAGCCTCATGCTCAATAACCAGTGGGTCCGAGATGAAATCAAGGAGGAAATCAAAAAGTTCCTGGAAACAAATGACAATAAAGACACAAACTATCAGAACTTATGGGACACAGCAAAAGCAGTACTGAGAGGAAAATTTATAGCTTTGCAAGCACACATCAGGAAGGAAGAAGGAGCTTACCTGAGTAGCCTAATGACACAGCTAATAGAACTAGAAAATGCTCAACAAAAGGACCCAAGAATAGGAAGACAGAAGGAAATAACAAAGCTGAGAGCAGAAATCAACGAAGTGGAAACCCAAAAATAATCCGAAAGATCAACGAAAGCAGAAGTTGGTTCTTTGAAAAAATAAACAAGATTGATAGACCACTGGCAAACCTAACAAAGAAAGAGAGAGAGAGAAACTTGATAACTCGTATCAGGAATGAAAACGGAGAGATCACTACTGATATGACAGAGATTCAAAGGTTAATCAGAAACTTTGAAAAACTCTACGCCACTTAAAATGAGAACCTGGAAGAAATGGATAAATTCTTGGACTCTTATAATCTTCCACGGTTGAAGGAAGAGGATGTAGCATATCTAAACACCCCCATCACCATTGATGAAATTAAAACAGTAATCAAATGTCTGCCGAAAAACAAAAGCCCAGGTCCAGATGGTTTCACTAATGAATTCTATCAAACTTTCCAAGAGGAACTACTGCCAATCTTGGCAAGACTCTTTCATGAAATTGAACAAACAGAAACACTTCCAAATAGCTTTTATGAAGCCAACATCACCTTGATAACTAAACCAGACAGAGATGCTACAAAAAAAGAAAATTACAGACCAATATCGCTGATGAATGCAGATGAAAAGATCCTCAACAAAATCCTGGCAAATAGGATTCAATGCCTCGTTAAGAAGATCATCCGCTGCGATCAAGTAGGTTTCATCCCAGGAATGCAAGGCTGGTTTAACATCCATAAATCTATCAACACAATACACAACATCAATAACAAGAAAAATAAAAACCACATGATCATATCAATAGATGCAGAGAAAGCATTTGATAAGGTACAACACCCATTCTTGATCAAAACTCTCAGCAAGAGGGGAATGGAGGGAACCTTTCTTAGTATAGTGAAGGCCATCTACCACAAGCCAGTGGCAAATATTATCCTTAATGGAGAAAAACTAAAAGCCTTCCCTCTAAATTCTGGCACAAGACAAGGCTGTCCTCTCTCACCACTCCTATTCAACATAGCACTGGAAGTACTTGCTATAGCGATTAGGCAAGAAAAGGATATCAAAGGAATCCATATAGGAAAGTAAGAAGTCAAGCTCTCACTGTTTGCAGATGACATGATACTCTACTTAGAAAACCCTAAAGACTCTATCAAAAAGCTTCTAGAAACAATAGACTCATATAGCAAGGTGGCAGGCTACAAAATTAACACACAAAAATCAATGGCCTTTCTATACACCAATAGTAATAAGGATGAAATCGACATTAAGAAAACAACCCCATTCACAATAGTGCCACACAAACTCAAGTATCTTGGAATCAACTTGACTAAATATGTGAAGGAACTATACAAGGAAAACTATAAAACTCTGCTCCAAGAAATAAGAGAGGACACGCGGAAATGGAAACACATACCCTGCTCATGGATTGGCAGGATTAACATCATCAAAATGGCAATACTCCCCAAGGCATTATACAGATTTAATGCCATCCCTCTAAAGATACCCATGACATTCTTCAAAGAAGTGGATCAGGCACTTTTGAAATTCATTTGGAACAATAAACACCCTCGAATAGCTAAAGCAATCATTGGGAAAAAGAATATGGGAGGAATTACTTTCCCCAACTTTAAACTGTACTACAAAGCAACAGTTATCAAAACAGCATGGTATTGGAATAAGGACAGGTCCTCAGATCAGTGGAATAGGCTTGAATACACAGAAAATGTTCCCCAGACATACAACCACCTAATTTTTGATAAAGGAGCAGGAAATCCTAAATGGAGCAGGGAAAGCCTCTTCAACAAGTGGTGTTGGCACAATTGGATAGCCACTTGCAAAAAATTGAACTTAGACCCCCAGCTAACATCATGTACCAAGGTAAAATCCAAATGGATTAAAGACCTCGATATCAGCCCCAAAACCATAAGATATATAGAACAGCACATAGGCAAAACACTCCAGGACATTACAGGCATCTTCAAGGAGGAAACTGCACTCTCCAAGCAAGTGAAAGCAGAGATTAACAGATGGGAATATATTAAGCTGAGAAGCTTCTGCACCTCAAAGGAAATAGTGCCCAGGATACAAGAGCCACCCACTGAGTGGGAGAAACTATTCACCCAATACCCATCAGATAAGGGGCTAATCTCCAAAATATACAAGGCACTGACAGAACTTTACAAGAAAAAAACATCTAACCCCATCAAAAAATGGGGAGAAGAAATGAACAGACACTGACAAAGAAGAAATACACATGGCCAAAAGACACATGAAAAAATGTTCCACATCACTAATCAGGGAGATGCAAATCAATACAATGATTAGATACCACCTCACACCCCAGAGAATGGCACACATCACAAAGAATGAGCACAAGCAGTGTTGGCGGGGATGTGGAGAGAAAGTAACTCTTATCCACTGCTGGTGGGAATGCCGTCTAGTTCAACCTTTATGGAAAGCGATATGGAGATTCCTCCAAAAACTGGAAATCTAGCTCCCATATGATCCAGCTATACCACTCCTAGGAATATACCCTAGGAACACAAAAGTACAATACAAAAACCCCTTCCTTACACCTATATTCAATGCAGCACTATTTACCATAGCAAGACTCTGGAAACAACCAAGATGCCCTTCAACAGACGAATGGCTAAAGAAACTGTGGTACATATACACAATGGAATATTATGCAGCTGTCAGGAGAGATGAAGTCATGAAATTTTTCCTATACATGGATGTACATGGAATCTATTATGCTGAGTGAAATACGTCAGAGAGAGAGAGAGAGAAAAACGCAGAATGGTCTCACTCATCTATGGGTTTTAAGAAAAATGAAAGACACCCTTGTAATAATAATTTTCAGACACAAAAGAGAAAAGAGCTGGAAGTTCCAGCTCACCTCAGGAAGCTCACCACAAAGAGTGATGAGTTTAGTTAGGGAAATAACTACATTTTGAACTGTCCTAATAACGAGAATGTATGAGGAAAATGGAGAGCCTGTCTAGAGTACAGGCGGGGGTCGGGTGGGGAGGAGGGAGACTTGGGACATTGGTGATGGGAATGTTGCACTGGTGATGGGTGGTGTTCTTTACATGACTGAAACCCAAACACAATCATGTATGTAATTAAGGTGTTTAAATAAATTAAAAATAATAATAATAATAATACGAAAAGGTTCAAATCAGTTAGTTATGATTCAGTAAGTTTTCACTGTAACCTTCTACTAAGAGTTATGCCAAAGTTTATTCAATGGGTCTGTTTTATTTCATAATCTAAAATTAAGACATTTATAACTTATTAAATTTAACACACTATTATTTGCCCTTTATATTATCTCATTTTTAAGAAATGAATTTAAATTGTATCTATTTTTTTCTGTGATTTCTGTAAACTATCTTTGCCATTTTGACTTTTTGGTGGTTACCATAAATATTTTATCATTGCACACTTATTCTACATCACTTAATATTAAATGTATCCTACTTCCTACCATTAATAGTACTTAAATTTCAAGAATTCTCTCTCTCTCTCTCTCTCTCTCTCTCTCTCTCTCTCTCTCTCTCTCTCTCTCTTGGTTTTGGGACTCTACCCAGCTATGCTAAGGGGCTACTCCTGGTTCAGCACTCAGAAATAGCTCATGGATGGCTCAGGAGACCATATAAGATGCAAGAGATCAAATCTAGGCCTCTCCTGGGTCAGCTGCATGCTAGGCAAAAGCCCTATGCCCTAGGGCTGTACTAATCCCTCTGGCCACAACCAATAGTTCTCTTTGAATTTATTTTCTCTTATTACCAATTAAGTTTAATCTTTCATTTAACTTCAAATGCCACTGTTCGTTTTTCTAGTTATGGTGTTTTATTTCAATTTACATTCTCATTAATTTTTTTCGTCATTGCTCTTTATGTAACTTCCTTTTCTGTTCTTCCTTTCTTTCCTTATCTTACTTTCCTTTTCCTTTTCATCATTTTTTCTCTTCCTTCTTTCCCTCCTTGCTCTCTTCCTTTTATCTTTCTTTCTTCCTTCCTCCTTCCCTTCCTTCCTCCCTTTTTCCCTTGCTTCATTCTTCCCTTCCTCCCCCTCCCTCCTTTTGTCCCTCCCTTCCTTCCTTCCTCCCTCCCTTCCTTCCTTCCTCTCTTCCTTCCTTCCTCCCTTCCTCCCTTCCTTCCTTCCTCCCTTCCTCCCTTCCTTCCTTCCTCCCTTTCTCCCTCCCTTCCTTTCTTCCTCCCTCCCTCCCTCTCTCCCTCCCTCCCTTCCTTCCTTCCTTCCTTCCTTCCTTCCTTCCTTCCTTCCTTCCTTCCTTCCTTCCTTCCTTCCTTCCTTCCTTCCTTCCTTCCTTCCTCCTTCCTTCCTTCCTTCCATCTCCCTTCCTTCCTTTCTATCTCCCTCCCTCCCTCCCCTCCCTCCCTCCCTCCCTCTCTCCTCCCTCCCTCCCTCCCTCCTTACTTCCCTCCCTCCCTCTCTCCCTCCCTCCTCCCCTCCCTCCCCTCCCCTCCCCTCCCCTCCCTTCCATCTTTTTTGGTTTTGGCCACATCAAACAATATTTACGTCTTTCCCTTGGTTCTATGCTCAGGGAGATCTCCATATGGTCAGTCAACCTAGGATTAACAGCATACAATACAAATGCCTATGATCCTGTTCTATCTCTTCAATCCTTGTTAGATAATTACCTAACTCTATTTCTTCCAACATATTAGAGCATATAACTGAAATTCTGTTTTTTTTATGCCTAAAGTTTAACTTTAGAATTGGTGGGTCTTATATATTTTTTAAAATAATATCGTTATTTAAGCATCATGATTACAAATAGGTTTGTAGTTGGATCTCAGTCATAAAATGAACGCCCACCCTTCACCAGCATACAGATTTTTAATTTTATTTTAATGTTGTCTATTTTTATTTTAAGGTTGTCTATTTTTATTTCTTGTCTACTTTTATTTTACTTTCTATAAGTTTCTCTAGTTTATGTGTTGTAAATTTCTCTATTTTATTTTGTTTGTAGGACCACTTTAGCTTTGGAAATAATTATTTTAGACAGTAAATACAATGACCATCCTAATTACAGTAACAATCCTAAATCTTTCATTTTATTTTACTTTTGGCACTACACACACCTTTACTTGGGGCTTTGCCATGGCATACATAAACTTTTAGGGGAGCTCAGCCCACCAGATGTATCCTCAGATTTTTCTGGTGGGGAGAACTAAAATAACCCCCACGGGATTCCTCAAAAGGCTTGCTGTGGATGACTTTTTCCCCTGCATGGATGGTTGAGGAATTTCCAAAGAGATGCTTGGCATTACATTTTCAGTCAGTATTTGCTATCTCTCCTTTGTAAATATCAGGCAAAATTATGGCCTCTATCAAATAATATGGCTCAGAAATTCCAGCATCAAAGATATTAAGAGAATCCCTTTTTTCTGGATAATATTTAGCACCTAAAGCAAAGACAATATGTCCTTGCAGCTGCAGTTTCTGGTAATCTATGGCGAAGCCAGAAAGCAGACCCTGGGCTATTGACTCTCCTTAGAAAAAGGAAATCACACCTAACCACACCTAAGAGAATTTGGGTCCTTCTTTTACTTGACCTCTAAAACTATAGAGCCCAGCTCAGCATAGACCAAGTGCCTAGATAATACCTACTTCCTCCTAATCATGATTTTGCATTTGAAGTAAGGTTGCTAAGAATTGCCTTGAGTTGTAACCATTTCCTTTGTAATTTAGAATTTTTACAGTCATACCCATAGCTTAGGTATTGTTACTGTTGTACTTCGCTTTGGGATTATAATTATTATTATCTACACCTATGGGTAGTTTTACCCCTATAAATCTCCCTGCTCAAAAAATTAAACTTGTTGCACTTCTGCCAGAATATGTGTTGGCCCAACATACTCTGTGTGTGGTTTCATTATTTCATATTTTATATTCGGCTGCTCTTGTTACTCGTTTTTCTCTTGTTGAAGGATATACTCCCCACTAGAGATGCTGAGATGCAAGACGCATGCAGCAGGGCTACTCCTGGATTTACCTCTAGCAGGAACCAAGTGAGATGCTAAGGCCTTATTCGAGAAAAGCATGTGCCCTACCCACTGTCCTATCTTGAATGATCTTGATTCACTTTAAAGAGGTAGTATGTTTTGTTTGTTTTAATGATCACATTGAGTTAATGCTAATTTTATTTTACTTGTTTTAGTCTGAGAGCTAAGATATGTTTCTCAATTGTCAGGAAAAGCTACAGCAATTCCCATGCAAACAACCTTACTAAAAACAACACCAATAAAATCAAAATGATTTATTTTTTTTAACTTTGGTACACATTTATGACATAAAGAATAAATTATCACAGGTAGGCTAAAACTGATACAAATGAGTAAACAAGGATAGTTCCTAAGGTTACTTTTCTTGCTTAATTAGAAGTGCTAATTATGAATAGGCAAAATAGCTGCTATGATAATGCTGGGTTGTACTTTTTCATAGAGCACTTATAATTGATGTTTGGAGCTCCAGATTCCACCAAAAAAGTTAATATAAGTGCTTTGTGGTCAAATTTTAATGGGATTGCAGTAACTTGAATTTTTAGTTTTAGAATCTACTGTATGTAACTTTAGGGATGATTCTATTTTCTCTTTTTCTTCTCAAATACTGTAGACACAGATTTGAAATGGAATATAAAGAAACCAGTAAAACATTCAAAATGGCAAATATAGCATATTTAGTCACATTATATATAATAAATTTAACAAGAATAGATAAAAATAAGTAATCATTTTCATAGGAAAAATAACAAGTTAATGCTTACTTCAAATTGGTCTCCTAGGTACATATTCAACTCAACTTTGCTAGTTGTGATAAATTAACCATTCTTTGTTAATTAATTCTTCTCTTTTTAAATGTACAATAAGTATTCTCTCCAAAATCTTCTAATATAGTAATGATAAAAGAAATGAATACAGGTAACTCAAATGAATTAAATCTTGGCAAAATCTAAATGTATTGAATTAATCAATTTCCTCCCTTGAACAGTAAAGTACTGAGAGGAAAAGAGTATCTTATTTATCTTTGAATGTTCCAGAGACATAATACATTAGGCATGATTATAGTAACAATAATAATAATGATGATGATAGACCAAATATTTTGATGCATATCATATGTGTCATCCTGTTTTACTCTATATTACCTATTCCCTATCATAGTGGAATTGGTAGTAATGATTTACCTATTTATAGATTTAAAAAATAATATTTTTATGGGGCTGGAGAGATAGCATGGAGATAGAGTGTTTGCATTGCATGCAGAAGGGCGGTCTTTTAAATCTCAGCATCCCATATGGTCCCCTGAGCCTTCCAGGAGTGATTTCTGAGCATGGAGCCAGGAGTAACCCCTGAATGCTCTTGGGTGTGACCCAAAAACCAAAAAAATAAAAATAAAAATAAAAATTGATATTTTTATTTGTTTGTGGTTATCATTTTTTTTTTTTTTTTGTGTCAGCATGAGGCACTACTGAGGGCTTACTCCTGGCTCTGCAATTGGGAATAACTCTTAACAAACTCACAGGATCATATGGCATGTCAGGGATTGAACCTGTTTGGCTATATGCAAAATAAGCACCCTACCTACTCTACTATCCCTAATAAGCACCTTACTGTACTATCACTAATAAGCACTTTACCTACTGTAGTAACCCTCCAACCCCCAAAACATGATGATTAATATAAAATTTTAAATGATAAAGCTAAACGTATATTCTTCCTTGTTATACTATTTTAAATAGACAAGAATTTGATAAAGCATCCAGGGAATAAAGATACAAGTTAATTTTCAATAAAACACTATAGGAACAATAAGATAGATGTTTAGATAGTGTATTCTTTGATAATCTAGTGATTCACATTCATTCTGACATTGGAAAAATATGTTTGTCTTTTATACAGTGCTTCAGAAGCAGTGTACTCCATAAGACAAATAAAACGTGAGGCCCTGCCTAGTACTTGTTTCTTTAATTGGGGCTCTTAAAATATATAACATGTGGATGATATGTATAATGATTTCATATAACCTATTTTTGCCATTCTCCCAAATATGATGACTATATATGTGATACGGAAATTAAAATTGCCCATTGCTGGAGATAAGCAATCAAGTAAGATTGACCAATATGTTTTCATGCTTATCCTGGCGACCCCCACTCCCCCCTAGACACTAAAGCTGAATAGTAGTGGATCATTATAATATCTATGTATCTCTCTATGCAGAAATTTAAATCAACTCAGGTGCAGAATTTCAATGAATCAATTTTACAGTTGAAAATCTCAAACCTTTATTTCAATGGGATTTCCCATCTAATGGTAATGACAAAATCGTCTGGCTTATTTTGTTATACAGAAAAAATGATAGATATAAACTCAATAATCTTCAACGGTAAGCCAAAATGTACTTTTAACTGCCAAATATTTTAGTCTGAAATGATTTTAAAACCTAGGGAATAAAAAAAACTATTAAGCACTCAAGGTGTGTAGGTTCATTCACTAAACACAGTATAAATCAGCTGCTGCAGAACCAATGAGGACTTGCAAATTTAGTCATTTACCATCCTTAAAAATGAAGAGGTGTTAGATATGCTGCTATATAGATAATACAGGGATACATAAATAATAATTATTGTGATAGTGAAATATAAATAAAATAGCAAAAGAAATGGGGAAGCCTCTCTCTAATCTCCTTTCTCCCTGTCTCCCCTCACAGAGACAAAAGATCACGACTAATGGCTCCAATGTAACCTGTGTTGAACAGAAATACCATTTTTTCCAACATTTTTTAGACAAAGTTATTCCAGAAATCACATGTCACAAATGAACAATGAAAATCTTACTTTGCTCATACATCTGACATTGTACTTATCCTAAAACCTACATTTCTCCTATGTACTCATTTTTTGCCTTTCTGCTTCTGTACTACACACTCATTTTTTTGGTCTGTTTTAGAAAAATAATCATGTTAAGGAATGATTTCTTAAAATATCTAAAACAAATGGTAAATTGAAAAATAAGAGTTATGTTTTGTGTATGTTGTGGAAAGAATTTAGAGGCCGGAGAGATAGCATGGAGGTAAGGTGTTTTGCCTTTCATGCAGGAGGTCATTGGTTTGAATCCTGGCGCCCCATATGATCCCCCCGTGCCTGCCAGGAACAATTTCTGAGCCTGGAGCCAGGAATAACCCCTGAGCACTGCCGGGTGTGACCCAAAAATCACAAAAAAGAAAAAAATTAGAATTTAGACTTGTTTGAAAATAGATACTTTCATATATTTGTGTGATTATGCTTTTAATTGTGATCCTGGGTTAAGGGACAGAGGGATAGCACAGTGGTAGGGTGTCTGCCATTGCATGTTGCAATCAGGACAAATCTGGATTCAAATCCCACCCATCTCATATGGTCCCTGAGCCTGCCAGAAGTGATTTCTGAGCACAGAGCCAGGAGTAACCCTTGAGTGCCACTAGGTGTAACTACAAAACCAAAAATAAAAAAAGATCCTGTGTCAGATTTCTTATTCATTTTTTTTAATTATTGAAAAAATAAAGTTTTACTGTTTAGTATTAAAACAGTTGCACTCTGAAATTGGTGTGTCTTTCTTGTCAAACCCACAGATAAAACAGGAATAATTTCAGTTTTGGGTAAAATGATACTCTAAATTTTGAATTTTTAAGCCAACAGTTTTTCCTTTTCTTTCGTATTTCTGGCACTGTTTCCCCACATAATTTTATTTGCACTATATTCTGAATCATAGCTTGTCATAAAAACCGGATTTTAAAGTCCTATTTATAGGCAGGGACTTAAGAATTGTCTTTGTTTTGTTTTGTTTTGTTTTACTTTTTTCTGTATCATCATTCATAACAAGAACTACCGTGTTAAATACCAGGAATAAAAATATATATGTCTGGTAGCCTAAGTAATAGTATAGAAGGTAGGGTGCTTTCTTTGCATAGGAATGACCTATCCATTAAAATCTCAGGATACACCAAATGGTCCTTTGGGCCTTGCAGAAGTGTTTCCTAAGTACATAGACAGAAGTAAGCTCTGAATGCTATAAAGTACGGTTCCAAAACTATAAAAAAAGCACAAAATATATATGTTAATATCATAGATAAAAGAAGGTATTTTTCACAAAAGGTTTAAAATTGATGGTAGAGATTAAAATTTATCAGAAAGACCAAATAAATTGTCTTGTAATGTGTCAATTTTAATATTATTATTTATTGTTATATATTAAACAATTGTTTAATATATAATAAATAATATAAAATAACTCTCAGAGCCTAAAACTTGAGTTACAGAAAAGCAAAGGATGTTTACTACTCTTTTTCTCCCCTAGCCACAATTTACAGCATACTTTTAAAATGGAAGTTTGTACAGTAACAATAAATCCAGATACCAATTCTCTTACCAATACAGGTACTTTTAAGTCTTTAAATGTTCAATATACATTCTTAAGTAAAAGAATAGAAAAAAGAACTCTGCCATAATTTGGAATTCTACATTCTAAATAACAAAATCAGGATAACGTATAATTTACCTTTTCTTAAGAATAAAAATTTGGGGCCAGAGAGATAGCATAGTGGTAGGGCATTAGTCTTGAGTGCAGCCAATCCAGGACAGACAGTGGTTTGAATCCCGGCATCCCATACGGTCCCCCATGCCTACCTGCTAGGAGCGATTTGTGAGCCCAGAGACAGGAGTAACCCCTGAGCACAGCCGGGTATAAACCAAAAACCAAAAAAAATAAAAAATAAAAAAAATAAAGAATAAAAATGTTGTTTAGAAAAAGATCAAGAGGCTCAGATATATTTGAATAAATATATGATTGATTAACAACCCTACATTTCTATTAAAATCTGTATTGGAAAGATGAGAGTTATCCAGAATAAATAAAAGTTCTTGGTGAAGTTTTAAACACTACACTATTATGAGTAACAATATGTGAGCAGATGTAGAGCTTTTGTTTCTCTTTCCTTTTCTTTTGAAGTTCAGGTAGTTTTTTAATTAAACATGTGTTTACAATATTGCTTTTATCAAAACAGTTATCTTAAAGAACTTGTTTTCAAATAATCTCTTTCCCAAGGAAGGCTTCTTAAAAGTCATATATTTTCATTCACAAAGTAGCTGGTGGTCTTGCAAATTTGCCACCTGCTAAGACTTGCCCCACTAACCTTCCTCCTGTCACCTACTATAGAATCATGCACTTCAGCCCCAAACTTCTGCACAATTTATTGCATTATACAGTGAATTTAGCAAGATCTTAGTCAATACAATGCAAATAAATATAAATAGTATATATATAATATAGCATAAATATACATAATAGAGATGTGGAAAAAGAATAGAGTCAGATAGTCTTTTCTTTAGTTTTTAGTCTTTGTTTTATTTTCTTTAAAACAATTTAATTGTGCTCGTTATTTGTAAGAGTGTGAAAAAATAAGCACTCACTTTAACAGATGATCAGAAAAAAAGAAGGGTTTTAGTAGTGTAATTTGGCAATATAAATAGCAATATAAATTAGAAAATTCTAAACTGTGCAAAATGCTAAAACAAACAGACTTCTAGTCAACTCAGAAAAATATTTATGTTCACATTAATTTCAGTATTCTTCACACAATTTTTCATAGTAGTGAAATGTTTTCAGTGATATTAGTACTCAACAAAAAATGATAAAATTAATTATACACATGTAGAAATACCAACACACAAATGCTATATAAATAGTCATTAAAATGGCACCACAGCAGTCTATTGAATGACTAAAAATGTTCATGATCTATGAGGTAAAATGGCACTTAATTATATGTAGTAAGATGCATATATAGGTAAATACAATTATATATAATATACATATTGCTTGTGCATTTTAGACTTATCTATTAAATGAAGATTGGAGCAAGTCACATAAAATTATTGGCTGATCTTTCAGAGGTATTCTAAATTTTATTTTTTTATGTCTTTTATTTGGTTCATACCCTGTGGTGCTCAGGGGTTATACCTTTCTAAGTGTCTGGTTATCATTTATTGTAGTGCTCAGGGGACCATGTTGAACCAAAGATCAAACAAGGGCCTCCTGTATGCAAAAAATGTGCTTCAGCCCTTTGAGTTCTCTCCCTGTTCTCTTGCATATTCATATCTTCTCTAATTGCCATGGATAATATTTATAATATTACTATAATACTCTGTTACATTTTAGCATTGTATAAACAATTTTAATATAATATTAATATTATTATAATTAAATAAATATGTTCAATATTATTTCCGGTGTTAATTAATATTTGTATAAATAATATGTATGTACAGTAGTTCCAATATTAAATTTTTTGTTGATAAAATACATAAATCAAGAAAGATAGCAATGGAAAAGTATATTAAAGAAATGCTCAATTTAATCTGGCTAAATAGCCATGATCTTTGCATAATACATTTGTCCTTTATGTGCTCCTGATACAGAAGTATTGAATTATTTAATCAGTTTCCTTACTACACATTTCTTGTGAGCAGCAGTGTGAGAAAGCAATAAAGACCTGTTTGACTTGACTATACTATACGAAACTTGGAAGGGAACAGAGCAATAGTACAGGGAATAGGGTGTTGCCTTGCACACAGTCCACACCAGCTAAATCTCTGGCCTCCTATAGTCTCCCAAGCAGGTATGATTCCTGAGCACAGACCCAGAAATTACTCCTAAGCCATGTCATATATGACCCCCCCCTAAAAAAAATAAAAAAATACTGTTTTTAAAAAAGAGAGTAAATAATACAATTTTATTTTCTTACTTTACTACCAGTAACATATTTTGAGTTATAAATGGTTTTCTAATAATTTTTTAATATTCCTTAATTCTTTATAATATTTTGATAGAGAATTATACTTTCTGGATTGTTCTCTTGATTATTTTGCCTTTTAGTACAATATTTTTCAACCTACTAGTAATTAAGAAAAAATTTTGTTTTATTTATTTTCCAGAGTAATCATTCTGTAAAATACAAAACGAATTACTCAGTAAACATAACCAAAATATTATAAACATACTTAGAAATACAAACGTACATGTTGGCTATCACATCTAAGAGGCAAAATTTCTTTTCCATAGAACTCAATTACAAGAAGAGAATATAGTGAGTTTTGTAAACTGTTTATTGAAATAGTCACTGTTCTGCATTTGATTTTATTTATTTCTCCAGCTTTAACCAGAACAATATTTGAGAAAAGTACTTTCTGACAGCAGGATTGGGGGATGCAACATTGATTCTCCAACTCCAGAGTTACAAAATGTGAAGAAAAATCTCTGAGGAGGGCCCTAACCACCCTTTGTAAATAGCTGAGCTAGCTGGGGACAGGAGGAAAAAAAAAACATTTATCATGAGTGTTTTTCCTTGGCAGACAAGCAAACTTAAAATTTGGCAGTCCACAACTAAACTGCTAACAAGCAAGTAAGTTTACAAGCAGGAACAATATTCTTGAGTTTCCCAAAGCATATTTGGCTATATATCTAGGATAAAAAAAGTAATATTTTTCTTGCTGCTCACTATCTGCAGTATCTGCTTTTCAGCAGCAGGGACTGAGGCCATAACTTTCCACATTTGTTTCTCTAACTTTACTCAGTGACTGCAGCATTCTGAAAGCTGCTGTTGCACTGTTGATGGGAGGGGACTGATGGTGTTCTTTTTATGATTGAAACCCAACTACAGTCATGTTTGTAATCATGGTGCTTAATTAAAGATATTCTTTTTTGTTTGTTTGTTTTTGTTTTTTGGGGGGCCACACCCGGCGTTGCTCAGGGCTTACTCCTGGCTG
Source organism: Suncus etruscus (assembly GCF_024139225.1). Classification (NCBI taxonomy): domain Eukaryota; kingdom Metazoa; phylum Chordata; class Mammalia; order Eulipotyphla; family Soricidae; genus Suncus; species Suncus etruscus. The sequence continues at coordinate 71,224,447 of NC_064860.1, forward strand.
TCTGCTCAGAAATAGCTCCTGGCAGGCACGGGGGACCATATGGGACACCGGGATTCGAACCAACCACCTTTGGTCCTGGATCGGCTGCTTGCAAGGCAAACACCGCTGTGCTATCTCTCCGGGCCCTAAAGATATTCTTTTCTAAACAAAAAAGGAAAAATAAGAAAACTGCTGAACACTATTGATCTTGAACAAGTGTTTGCTATTCAGAACCTTTCCAATTTAAGATGCCATTTCACCTGAGCACTCAAGACTATGCACCCTTAACCACCATCTAAATGCTTTCAAAGTTGTATAGAAATATGCTCCTTATTCACTCTCTCAAACTCCTAATAACTGTACAGGACTTCTCCAATGCAAGCATCTGGCATTAACCAAGCACCACATACATGAGCGAATACAATTAGGAGACAGAGGAATTGACTCACACAGATCCAGAAAGGAATTCCTAATACTAAAGAGATATACAGATACCTTGAAATTAAGACTTCAATGCTATAATCCTTATGATACCTATTAGGATACTCATAAGGGGATCAATAAATAGCAGAGAATTATAACCAAGATAGAGAAATATTGCAAGCAACACTGGCAGATGGATCAAAACTGCCTCACAAGATTTGTCTTTGCTAACGTATTCTGGTGTTCACTTCTCTATGAGACCAGTAGTTTTATAGATATGAAGAGCATAAAACTAACTGATAGAGAAAAGATAAAAGAACATTTGAAAATTTCCAATTTTTCAAATCACAAAATTGGGGCTGTTATTGGAATTATAATAGATAGGGCATTTGCCTTAAATAGAACCAATATGGGTTTGTATAGTCAGTAGCCTGTATAGTCCCCAAGCATTATGAGAAGCAATACCTGATTAAAGAGCCAGCAGTGACCTGTGAGTATCACTCCAAAATCAAACAAATAATAAATTAGTTATAGAATTAAGTGCACTAGTATAAGCCCAATATATACCATACATCAAAACAATGAGCACATAAAAGCCAAATTAAATATGAAATCCAATATCAGTCAAAAAGTTCACTGAAAACATATATAGCATCTTTACGAAATTCCACTGTAGGACATGAATTGTCAACATGTGGGCAGGTTCAAAGCTAAAGTGATATCCCAGGGTAACTGAGAATAAAAGAATAAAGAGATTGATTAAGACAGTTTCAGAAATAGGGGTCAGAGTGATGGCACAGTGGTAGGGCATTTGCTTTGCACTTGCCCAACCCAGAATATACTCCGGTTATATCCACTGATGTCCCATATGGTCCCCTAAGCCAGGAGTAACCCCTGAGCATCACTGGGTGTGGCCCAAAAATAAAAAAAAGACAATTTCAGAATTAAAATTCCAACCTACTGTAGAATGATGCTGAGTAATAAGTTAATATATAAGCTCAATTTTGCCTCAGAACACATAACATTGGAAAGAAACTGAGGGCTTGTATGATCTAATATAGATAGATTTGGCTACTCTAGTTTCTGATAAGGATTATAGCCATTTCTGAGACGATACCTAGTCTAAGCTATGTATCTACAGTTCAGCCTAAAATGTTCTTGGTTTCAGACATACAAATTCACAACTTCCTGTTCTGTCTAAAAGTATCCCATCAAAACCCCACCCAACCTCAGACTATAGCCCTGTTATGACAATAACTATGACCCCACAATAGTCTTACTTACAGTACAACTACGACAAGATTAGTATTTAACTCTGTCACATCAGATTAAGAATGTCCTTCCGCGGGGCCGGAGAGATAGCATGAAGGTAGTACTTTGATTTGCATGCAGAAGGACGGTAGTTTGAATCCCAGGATCCCATATGTTCCGCCGAGCCTGCCAGGAGCGATTTCTGAGCATAGAGCCAGGAGGAACCCCTGAGCGCTGCCGGGTGTGCCCCCCAAAAAACAAAACAAAACAAAACAAAAGAATGTCTTTCCCCAACAAATTCACATTGATATCTGACTTAAATAGACACATAGACGCAATGTAAACATGACATAAACTTAGCTGCCTGGGCAACTTTAGGGAAAGCTCATAATATAATGACAATAGAATCCTATGATATAAATAATTATTCTATATGTTAGTGAATTAAACTCCCATATAAAAAGACAGATAAGGTAGAAGAATCAGATAGCAGAATTCAACTTTCTGATGCTTACAATTAGAACTGTCATGATAATAAAAGTCTCAAAATAAAAGTTTGAGAAATAATCATATAGGCTGAAATCAAGTGAAAGAAAGAAAAGAAAGAAAAAGAAAAGAAAGAGAAAGCAGGAAAAAAGAAGAAAAACTTTTAGAACTGTCAGACTAAGTATTACTCAAATTAAAAAAGAATAATAAATAGGGATGAATATTATATTCCCGTCAAGGGATCAAAAATTTAGAAGACTTTACACTTACTAACATATAGGTGTTAACAAGAGAGATAGCAAAATTCAAAAAGTAATGGCTAATAATGGTAAGGAGATATTTTGAGGATAAGATAGTAATGAAATAGTATAATTATAAATTATTTTAATTTTTTAGACCAGAGAAGGCCATGAATGTAGAAATAAAAAAAAATCAGTAGAATACCAACATTTGAAAACTAAATGACATCATATTAAACAAATAAATCAAAATAATCAAATAATCAAAAAAAATCATTTCTGTAAATGAATGAGAATGAAGGTACTAATTATCAAAATCTATGGGAAACAGATACGACAGCTATAAGAGGGAAGATCATAGCAATAAAACTTTACAAAACAACAAACAAATAAACAAACAGAAAACAGTAACCTACCCACATCACTTGACTAACAGAAGTGAAACAAATTCCAAATAAGAAAAGTGAAACAAATAATAAAATCTAGAGGAGAAATCAAAGATACACAAAAAAAAAAAAAAAAAAAAAAAAACCTACATAAAAGGACAATGAGACCAGGATTTGGTTTTTCAAAAAGAGAAATGAGATAGATAAGCCCTTGACTAGCAACATGAGAAAAAAAAATCAGACGAGATCATATTAGGTAAGACATAATATATTTCGTACAGACTGACCCATGTTTAATCCCTAGCACTTTGCTAACATGTAGTAATTAATTAATCTGAGGGGAAAAATAAATGCTCATAATATCATTAATTTGTGGTATGTACAGAAAAAAACAAGGGAATAGAAATTATGCAATTATAAAACTGCACTCTGATTACAGAACTGAAATTATCACTACAATATATTCCTAGTATATCCCCAATATTTTACGTATTTTTTTCTGATGGTCTGGATTTGAAATTCTTCTTCTAGAAAAAAAATGGAGTAGTAGTTTGTGGGTATCTCCTCCACCAACTTCCTGTTTACCCCACTTGAATAATCTCAACAACCCATACCTGGAACAGGCCAGTATAGGAGTTGGCCTGGGGGAATAGAAGGGATAAGAGAGAGGGAGCCAGAGAGAGAGAGGAAGAGGCTCAGAGATTATTAAACAGTAATTGCCAGGAGGCTGACATTTAGTAAGGAAGCATAGAGAGCAACAGAAAAAAAGACAGAGAGCTCAGGAGGAAAGAGATGAGAGAGAAAGACATAGCTTAAGAGCAGCAGAGAGAATAACAGGCAGATAGCCAGAGAAGGAGCAGCATAGAAAGGCTGCTTGAAAAGTTTAGCATAGAAGCCACCCAACACTAGGACTTTACATTATGTTTTATATTACAACAGTAGTTAGTTATTACTTGAATTTCTATAACGACCTTTTAGATTGTTTTTCTGAAAATGTTAATTTTATTTAAGAATAACATCTTCTTTGATACATTTAACAATGCATTTAACATTCTAATATTATGTGGCCCTTTGTGCTGTAAGGGTTTATGGTGTTGTGCTTTTCTCATTTTGACAGAATTTATTGAAAACTTCAGTTTTTACTTTGCCAAGACTTCATGAGAAAAATGAAAATTTGTATTCCTCTTAAAAAATTAATCATTGTTCATTAATATAAATTTTGGAATAGATTAATCAAAGAAGTTGAAGGTCAGTTTGTCTGGTGGCAATAATAATAGAAGAAATCCTGTTGTAGGATATAGTCATTTGAAAGAACTCCCTTTGTGTACCAGGATATTGCTTATGAGAATATCCACTTTATGAAAATTGAGTTATTTTCTTAATTACATATTAACTTTTATATATAATATGCTATCTTTAAAATAAGCTTCAATCAATTTTAGGGAAATAATATACAGAACAGGGTTTGTGCCTTCCACACAGCCAAACCAGCTTCCACTCCAACACTAGAAGTGGTTTACACTAGCAATGATCAGTGAACTCAGAGGCAAGAGTCTTAAAGAGACTATTGAGCACATCTAGGTATAAGCAAATGTGTGTATAACCACAAAACAAAACAAAATTAATTTTGTAAAGTGCATAAAAAATAAAAGAGGCAGAGGTCTTATATTCTGAGGGGAATATGGAATTGTGAATGTTAAAGTTGATAGATATGAAAGAGAACAACTAGCTAACTTGTCACTAACAACTTGTTATGGGAATATAGATAAGTTTAATCAAACACAATTTGGCCATCAAAATTATGATTAAATTGACTGCCTTTCCAGTCTAGGTACAAAGGTACCTCTAGAATTCACTAATATATATCCTCAAATGCATGGGCATGCTTCTGTATGTGTGCGACTATATGATGACTGTCACTTTTAGAATGTTTCAGACTATTAAGCACTTTATAGAAGGTGCATATATGCTCTTTTGACTCTTCATCATCTGATTCTCTTGAATACTACATTATAAGTATTTTAACTCGAAGTTTGGTTCACTCCAAAAAAAGACCTCTACACTTTGACCCACTTCCACTTCTTCTCTTAGATCTGTAAAATCCTTTCTTTAATATTTTCATCTTCGAGATCATCAATTTCTATTTTATACATATAGATATCCTTTGATATTTCTAAAGGTGATACTTTCCGAGTTTTTCTTTTTAAGTTCAGGCTTTATACTCTACACTGTCATCTACTTCACCATATCCTTTTCATAATTTGCCCTTTTCTTCCTTCAAAAATGTTTTATCTTCAGTAAAACACTCCTGTTCCCTCCTTTTTTTTCACACGAGCGGGTGCAATTTGAAGTTTGTTCCCCATAGCATTGTTACAACTCACTTTGAAACATAGAAACACGATAGTAAATTGTATTCTCTCCTTTTGACAAGTTGGGACTCTCTTTTATGCTACTGTCTGTGTTTCCAGTGGAAACTGAAATGACCCTGATCAGAAGCATAACATACCTACAGGGGGCCACAATAGAACAAAGGTACAAAACTAAACTGTTTACTCAGACTTGCCCTAGTTTTCTAATAGTGGTTTTGTAGTTAGTTTCTTTATTTACTTTTCTTTTTCATGTCTTTATTTTATTTTCCATCACCTTCCTTTCTATAAAAATGCAGGCCAATAATTCTATTGCGCAGTCTCCCTGTTATTGAATTTTATAAAGCCACATTTGCATTTGCGACCACATTTGTGTTTTGCAATTGTGGTCAGTTTAAGTGTGTGTGTTTTTTTTAATTTTTTGATCATTTTAAGTGTGTTAATTGTGAAGAGCACAATTTTTCTCTAATTTCCTCTGTAACTCAGAGAATGCATGGAATAAACTTCATTTCAGGCGGCGTGTTATAAGTCTATTTTATTTCTGTATTTTTCTTTGCTACAAGTGCCCAGTAATTTCCTTATAAAATAATCTTCAATCCATACACAAAGAAACATTAGAAAATTTTATGTCATTTATCTGCCACCTTGAATTACACACATTTCACACACATTGTCCTACTTCTGTGTATGGGCTCCTGATGGCTTTGCAGGGAAATGTCTTCACATACTTCAGCATGTTCAGGCAGATGGTCTGAAAAAGAAACTGTTTGTGTTGTTGTTGTTTTCCTGATCAAACATTTGTTTCATTGAAATAGAATTAATGTTCTTCCCACTTTCCTCTTCAAGCATGATGTCTCTTCAGATTCCTGAACCCAACAGCTTTTTTACCTCCTACCATGATCCATATTGCACATCTTAAGCTCTAGTTAAAAAATCAAGTGAGTTTTGCTTTGTTTTAAGGGCTTTTCCATCACATCTTTCAATTCTTGAAAAGTTACCAACTCTAGATTCCATTTGTGATGACAATTTACAAATAGCGTAGTAAACAATAACTAAGTTGTGCTTACTTTGGCCCATACACATTTTGTCCTGTGAACTCATTTCTTAAATTGTCTTATTTTTCCAGTAAGTCACTTCTTTAGAAAGCTGTCTTTTTTCTTATTTTTATTTCTTTACAAAGATAACACCTAGTTCATTCTTCTTTCTTTCTCTCTTTTTTCTTTTTTCTTTCTCCCTCCCTTCTCTCCCTTCCCACCCTCCCTCCCCCCCTCCTTCCGTCCTTCCCTCTTCCTTCCCTCCTTCCGTCCTTCCCCCTTCCTTCCCTCCTTCCTTCCTTCCCTCCTTCCCTCCTTCCTTCCTTCCCTCCATCCCTCCTTCCCTCCTTCCTTCCTTCCCCTTCCTTCCTTCCTTCCCTCCTTCCTTCCTTCCTTCCTTCCTTTCTACCTTCCTTCCTTCCTTCCTTCCTTCCCTCCTTCCTTCCTTCCTTCCCTCCTTCCTTCCTTCCTTCCTTCCTTCCTTCCTTCCTTCCTTCCTTCCTTCCCTCCTTCCTTCCTTCCTTCCTTCCTTCCTTCCTTCCTTCCTTCCTTCCTTCCCTCCTTCCTTCCTTCCTTCCTTTCTTCCTTCCTTCCTTCCCTCCTTCCCTCCTTCCTTCCTTCCCTCCTTCCCTCCTTCCCTCCTTCCTTCCTTCCCCCTTCCTTCCTTCCTTCCCTCCTTCCTTCCTTCCTTCCTTCCTTCCTTCCTTCCTTCCTTCCTTCCTTTCTACCTTCCTTCCTTCCTTCCCTCCTTCCTTCCTTCCCTCCTTCCTTCCTTCCTTCCTTCCTTCCCTCCTTCCTTCCTTCCTTCCTTCCTTCCTTCCTTCCTTCCTTCCTTCCTTCCTTCCTTCCTTCCTTCCCTCCTTCCTTCCTTCCTTCCTTCCCTCCTTCCCTCCTTCCTTCCTTCCTTCCTTCCTTCCTTCCTTCCTTCCTTCCTTCCTTCCTTCCTTCCTTCCTTCTTCCTTTTTTTTCTTTCTTTTTTCCTCTTCTTTCAATTTTGGGCCACACTGACAGTACTCAGTGCTCAGTGGCTAACTCTGTGCTTAAGGATCACTTCTAATGGGCTCAGGGGACATATGTGATTCAGGGGACTCAATAAAGTTAGGTTTAAGCAAGGCAAGCACCCTACATGCTGTAATAAGGCCCAGACCAGATTACTCTCATCTTTAAGGAATTCTATAATCATCATTGTAAGTTCCTACTTAACCTGCAACCAGTTTACTCCCCACCTATTTCTTGTTTTCAGATAGACCTTAGGCTTTATTCTGTGGAAAGCCTTTATTCGTGTCTGACTTTATCTTTCTTTTCTTATCATACTGGCTATCTTTACAGACCTGTTATTTCGGTATAGATTTCTCCTTCCAAATTCTTATCCTATTTTGTTCTATATACTCCTTTAAAGATTTCTGCTTCTATTGTTCTCTTTAAGGGCTATTGGCTTGATTTCTTCCCTGGGGATTGTTCTTTATTAATTTTTAAAATATTAGCCACCATTTTGTGACACGTAAAAATGTGAGGAGGTTTTTTTTACCTTTCATCATCCTTTTTATACTTTTTAATTTTTCTCATAGTGAAATTCTCAACCTCCCACACCTGTAACACAGCTTTCAGCTCTAAGCTAATAATTTTAGTCATTAACTCACCAGAATTTTAAAAAGTGAACATATTTCACACTGCATCATAAAGCCTCTATTTTTTACCTTCACATAAAAAATAATAGAAAACTACCAAGTCATCTGACTTGGAAAACTTGACTGTTTTCTAGAGGTTTAAGGTAAATGTTCACAAATCTAAGCATATGAATCTATAGTACTATGTTTCAATCTGTGCTTATTCAATTATTTTTACTTTTTGTTTGATAAAAAGTATGTCATTAGGAAAATCTCAGAAGTTTTAAATGAATCAATTGATTATATGTTCTTTTATTTTTGTAGAAGTGGTTAAATTAATCATTTCTAACCAGTATTTGTAATCAGTATTGTTGTTTGTTTTTCCATTTTGTTTTTGATGCTACTGAGGGCTTATAACTCTGCACTCGGAAATCAATTATGGTTTGCTTGGGAGCCATATAGGGAACTGGAGGTTGAATTCTGTTAACCACCTGCAAAGCAAATCTTCCACCCACTCTGCTATTAATCCACCCTGTATTGCTTCTTTTTGTCATACAAAAAATATATGTTTTATATCTGTACTTAAGGAGCGGGCACTTAAATCTTTATAACCTCATGTTTCTACTCTCAATTTTTAGAAATAATGTATATATTAACAATACATTATTGTTAAGTATCTGATAGTCAGCAATTGGTTATTATGATAGCAAGCATCATAATTCTACCTTTTATAGTTTATTTATTGTATCTCCCTCTCTGAGAGTGCTAAATTCATCTCCTTGTTTTATTCATTTTTTTAAATCATTGGCTAAAAGTTATTGTGTGTATAAACTTTTGGGGGAGTGCACACCTGATCATGCTCAAGGGTTACGCTTGGCCCTCTGCCCTCATAAATTATTCCTGGTGAGCTCAGAGTTAACCTTAAAGTTGCCAGGGATCAAATTTCCAGTTGCCTGCTATAAGGCAAATGCCCAATCCACTACATTCTTACTCTATACTTTCGCTTAAAAACATTTCTTATTTTTCATAATGTGTCATAAAAGTCACTTTGATTTAAAATATTGATTTTTCTCTTACATTTCTTATTTCATCCATACATTATTCACTTACGTAGCATGTCCTTCTCAGGTATAATATTCACTTTAAAAGACAACTGCATGAATTCACACGTACAAATCTAGCTCTTAATTTCATTCCCTATGCATTTTATTTTAAAGTTTGAACTTGTAGCTACACATTTGTTTGTTTTTGGTTTTGCTTGTAAATTCTAATTTCCATGAATTTTTCCTATTTTTTCTGGTTGAGCGTCAAAAAAAAAGAAACAAAAAATACATAGGTAGCCTTTAAGAATACAAAAGCTCCAAGTGTGTACTTGACTTAAATGTTTTTATACAAACTAGGAAAGGAAATCCCAAACAATAAAAATGATTACCATTACATGGTTTTGTTGTATCTCCTGATTTTCTTCGATCTCCCATATTCATCTATCATTAATTCTCACTGCCTACTTTGAATTCCTTTTTCCAAAACCTATTTTAATGGTTGCTTTCTTTTAGGATCATATTTATTTATTTATAGCTAAGTTTTAACATATTAGTTAATTAGAAGTTTTATATATAATTATATATCTTATAAGTTTCTAAAGAAAAAATATATTGGGCAAGGTGACATGGATTCAATATATCCAGCACTCCCTGATTCCCTGAGCATTGCCAGGAATGACTCCTGGAAACAGAGCCAGGAGTAAGACCTGATCCTATAACTAAGAAACAAAGTATGATGCAAGAAGTCTCATAGTTGAATAACTGATTCATAATTATAAGTAATTAATAATATAATTTAGCCAAATCCAGGATACTAAAATTTTAGTTGCATGTCTTATTTCCAAAAGTATTTTAAAAATACCAACTTTAAGGAAAAAAATAATGATTCCACAATTTAGGTGCTAGACAACAGTTTAGTGAATTATGAAGGTATGGTATATATATATATATACACACACATATAAAAATATATTTAATATATATTCAATGGAACACCCTGTAGCCCCAAGGAACAATTTATCACAAAACTTAGAAACATGACTGTGAAGGAGGCAACTGTGAAGGTGTGGGAGTTGGAGGGAAACTAAGGGAAAGAAGTCATCACTGGTGATGGGATTCGTGTTGGAACATTGTATGCCTGAAACAATTAGTAGCTTTGTAAATGATGATGCCTTAACGATTGACTTAAAAATTAACCATTGATTTAAAAATTAACATGTTTTCTCTTCAGTAATTCAAATTTTCAGATAGTTAATTTTATAGAGAGATGAGGGTTTCTTTTAATTAAGTAACCCAAGATATCCAGGAAGCAAACATAGTCTTTTTTGATACGTCTTTAATTCAAATAGTTGTACTTGATACACACTATTAGTGAAAATTCTAACTTCTCTATTCAAACTCAGAACAGGAGCATATACCTTAACTCCCAATAAGGAGGAGTAACAAGCAAATTTTAAAGGTTTTCAGTTATTTTTAAACAATGTATTTTATAGACGTGGTATTTATAGTAGATTCTTTCCAATGCCTCAATATCACATTTGTTCATTATTTTGCTTTACTATTTGAGTATAGGATAAAATGCATTTTTGTGATGGCAATAAATAATAAAATTTAATAAATTTTCTTAGGAAGGACCCTCAATGCTCCTTTAAGTTTCTTGTTCTAACTCTAAGATATCTTTCAAAGCAGAAGGTCTGAAGGTTGATTATATTTACATTCAGCTTTTTAGCAGAATCTCTCTAAGCTGTGCTTGCTTCGTGAAATATTTAGGATTATAGCTGGAATTTAGTTGTATTCTTCATGCTGGACTAATTACTAGAGGAAGTAAGCATTTATTCCCTTCAAGGGAAAAACCTTTCTGCCTTCCCAGCAAGCCATACTTTGAAGTATTTGATTATCTGAGGAGAGGTATCATTTAAATAAGGCCAACTAGGATACAAATACACTTGTTCAGTAATCTCTTCACAGACTGATCTGTACATTTAGTTTCCCTTGAGGAAAGTAAAAGTACTAAATAAAAATGATTTAGATTCTAATAAATTTTCAAAGTAATTTCTGGTCCTTCTAGAACTTATAATATTTGTCAGTCTCCTATCTTTCTACCATTGATGATCTGGCTCTAGCAAACTTCAAAATTGATGGAGTTTCTGAACTTCTAGAATATGTCCTAAATAAAGTTTTGTAGATCTTCTGCTATGAGATCAGAGGCTGCCAAACTGTTCAAAGGAATCTTACAGGTCTCTCAGCCATACTCTTAAACTGTTTAGTCAAGAAAACTTCTAGTATGGGGATTTTCTCTTAGCATTTGGATTAACAGACTCCTTGTGATCCCTCATTTCAAGAGCTACCTACAAGACAAAAGGTTTTTTCAGGTTAGATTTTTCAAAACTAAAGCTGACATTAAATGGATCTTAAGGTTTTGAAAATCGAGTTGACAATCTTTATTCCAGTTTAGAAGCTTAAGGTCATTGCCTTTTAGTACCTCATAAAGAGCTTTGGCAGTAATGTCAGAACTGGTAATTCAAATTCTACAGAATTTTGTGATTCTCATCAAGGCCTTTATTGTTTTTCAGTTTGAGGTGCCATGAGTTTATGAATGGTTTCGTAATGGTCACTGGACAGTAATAAATCTTCAGAATTAATTATGTATTTTTAATACTTTACTTCTTGTAGAGAAATTTGTATGTAAGGGAGATTCTATATTTCATTTTCTCAACAAATATTTCAGAGACCAAGATAGTTACATGTGGGTGTTTGTAGGCACCAGATTGATTGATATAGCTTGTTTCTTTTTGGTGACAAAAAAGCTAGATGAGCTTTTCTTTTTAGTTGCAGCACATTTTATAATAATATTGTGTACAATGCTTGTATAAAACATTGAAAATAATCTTTGGTCTATATGATATTAAGTTCACAACATAAAATGTCTATTTTTATGATGCCTATGTCCCATTTGTCACAAATAATTGCTCCTATAATTCACTATATTTGTTTTATTTAGTTCATCTATTTGTTTACATATATGTATATATGTTATGACAAAAATTACATTATGCGTACCTTTCTTACTGTGACGTATTTTAGTAAAACATATCATCTAGTTCTTTCTACTTTATTGCAAATGTAAATGACAGAATTTTATCTTGTTTTCAATAGCTGAATAATATTTTTGTACATCTATTTTTCATCAGTTGCTGAACAGACACTGTCTATAGTTTTTAGGAATTTATTTTTAGTTTTATATATTTTAGGTATATATGTTTAGGTATTATATATTCTGTAGTAACCATGGGTGTGCATCTATCTTACTGAATTATTGTTTTGATATTTGGCTTGCATTCATTTGAGCCACTCCCTGTGGTACAAACTAGCTTTGTGCTCCAGTTGCTTCCAAAATGCTAGGGAACCATAGTCATAGGCAGGGACTGAATATAAATTAAATGCATAAAGGCAATTGACTTAACATCTGTGTTATCTATCTGGCCCTTTTATTTTTGAGTGAATATGGAAAGTTGTTTAAGAGAAATATGTGAATTTCTATGTTTGCTGTCTTAAGTATAGAAATTTGAAAAAGTACTATAATTAACTGCTTAAAGTAAAATTAAATGTTTCAAAGTGTCAAAGAGTTATGCTTGAATTTCTCCTACTTTACATGTAAAATATTAAATTTATTTTTTAATCTTCAATATGTATAAAAATTTAAGTAACCACAACAATATCTTAACTAAAGCAATAATATAAATCATATAAAATACCATGTATTAATATTTGCAAATTTGAATATATGTCTATAAATAATATGTACTAAATTTTTTTTAAATAATGTTAGTGTGTGGTCTGTAGTCATATAATAAAAATGACTGCATGTTTATTTATTTTAATCTGTCTTCAGATTAAATCATGACATACAGAAATGAGAAAAATAAGGAAATGACAACTGTGAGCCATGTTCAGGGAAAAGGGAAAATATATGATGAAATATTTTAAAATTTCAAAATACTTAGTGAAACCAAATCATTTGACTGCTTACCACCTCTCACCTCTTCTGAGCCAAACATTCACATATCTACATCCCAGGCATTTAGCTTTAAATACCGAGCATGGGAATGGTGGGCAGACTTAGAATTGATATACCTCTCTCCCTTCCCACTATTTCCTAAACAGATATAACTTTTTCCTTTTCCAAAAATGTATGCTTTTGCAATTGGTTTCAGGGCATGAAGTCAGAGAGGTTCATTATCAAATGTACCACTAAAATATGTACACATTTATCGTTTTTTATTCACTTTCCCTTAGAGACAATTACTTGGATAGGTTAATATTGTGAGGAAAATATTTATTGAGTGAGTTTAAATTTAACATTTCTCCCTTCTTTAACTATTCTGGTTTTATGATTAAGTATAATTTGAACATTTTCTGCCTAGCCACTGGGTTTAATGGGTCTTTTTTTATTTTTTTTTACTATGCAATTTATTGCTTTAGTGAAATTCATAAAGGTCATTACATAGTGCCAATTTTTTTGGGTTGGTTTTGTTGTTGTTGTTGTTGTTGTTTTGGTCACACCCATTTGATGCTCAGGGCTTACTCCTGGCTAAGCGCTCAGAAATTGCCCCTGGCAGGGGGGGGGGAGGGGATTGAACCGCAGTCCTTCCTTGGCTAGCGCTTGCAAGGAAGACATCTTACCTTTAGCGCCACCTTGCCGGCCCCACTTTTTGGGATTTTAAGAATGTCCTTATGTTACATAATACCTAAAAAAGGTCATTCAATGTGAAACTAAGATAAGAAATATTTTGGAAGCCAATTGAATTCAGTTTTGTGCAGATTCATTCTTTTAGATCTTCACCTAAGACTAAGGATAGGACCACAAGTTTCCATTATCTTTTTAATTCCTGGAAAAGTGATACACTAAAAATAACCTAAATGACTTGAGTTAGGCATTTATAGTAGTTCAAGTTTAGACATTTCTGCTATTTAAAATTTTTTGCTCATTCATGTAGGGTCTTTTCTGTTTGTTTTTGGGCCAACCTGGTGTTGCTCAAAGATTTTTTTCTGACTCTACTCAGGAATCACTCTTCGTGATGCACAAGAGATGTAACAGGTGCTGAGATCAAACCTGGGTTGTTATATATAAGGCAAACACCTACCTGTTCTATCACATTAAGACCCTATTTTGAATTTATAAACTCTCACAATTCTCATTTTTCTTTATCTAGTCACTATTGAGGTGAGACATAGCTGCAGCTTGTCATATTTTTCAAGAAAGTTCATTTAAATTTCTCTCAGGAAAGACAAAATTATAAGATGAATTGAAAACATCCTAATGACATTGATGTAAATGATAATTTTTTAATTCTAATAAAAACTTTTATGTACAGAAACAGAATACTTTTGAAATGAATCCATCATTTACTTAATTCTTAATGAAGACTAATAATAACACAGTAGAAGAAAAATAATACAAAATTGCCTGATAACAGGGTGCCTCTATTGTTCTTGCTTTGTATTTAATTGCAAACAGAACAGGAGCAAACAAATGCAAATTTGTATATTTAAACGATGTCCAACCATTGAAACATGAAATAAATAAATGTATCACTAACAAAAATAGATTAGAAACTATTTGACTAATAAATTTTATCCTAAAGAAATAATGCAAAACTATTTGGAAATGGTATCATTTAAAATTCTTGTATGTGACTAAAATGAGAAAAGATCTTGAAAATTAAAATAATTTAATTTATTCGATTCCTTAAAAGATTAACCACAAACATATTGTATTTATACCATCAAAGTATATATATTCTTATGAGATATATTTATTTTGATGTCTACTGTTTCTCCCTATTCTTTTAAGCCTAAATATAAATATCTTTTTTATATTTTGTTTAGGTTTATTGTTGCTCTACACGTAATCTAAATTCACTCTATATTTGTATACATATATAATAGATATGTAGTATTAATATGGTCTATCAGATTAGTTTCAGATTTCTAATCACTTCTTTCACCAACTTCACGAAATAGTAATATATTTCTCTACTTCATTAATATAATTTACTAAAATGAGTGTCCAGTATTTATTTTTATTATTTTATGTTTGACCATGTCACATTACTGAAGGGAATCACAGCTTTTTTTAAAATAATAAAAAATTAAAACATGGGTGC